>NC_088914.1:81685833-81988864 GCF_963576675.1 Euphorbia lathyris | reverse complement strand
CATTAACATTTACGATGTTCTGATGTGTAGGCACCGTATCAGAACAAGTTGATCGATGTGAGCCTCTTGGTGCCTGAGGAGATAAATTGGTTGAACACCTATCATTCAACATGTAGGGATATTCTGGCTCCATATTTGGATGAATCTGAGAAAGCATGGCTGAAGAAAGCCACAGAACCCGTAAGCGCATAAACTCCTCTTCTAACGGTGGAGGATCCGTTGCTTCTTTGCTCCTCTACATGTAAAAGGGTAAATAAAGAGTTATCAAATTTGATATTTTAAGTTCCCTTACACATTGTATTCCCTGTGGATATTTTTTTAAAGAGTGGCAATGAATTGTGCAAATTGAAAATTGGCCTATATTCTGCTAGTAATTTTTACTGTATGATGCATATTTATTGAGAGCAGCAGCATTAGTGGAAGCACCTGTAGCCGTTGTTGCAAGTATGCATCACCAGCTGATCTTGCAGTCATTTACTTCTATATTTCCATCAGCTTGAATCGCAAATGAGGCAGATTCTCCGTTGCCATCCTTAGTGCGGAGTACTTCTTCCCCACTATAAAAGGGAACGGGGTTTGAAATTTCTCGCCTAAACAGGGACGAAGCGTGGAAGTATCCTTTCCTCCTCGTTTGTAATCCTATAACTAGACCATTTTAACGGTGAATGAGCAAATTCACTTGGTTATTAAGGTGCAAGTGAACATTGCTGCTTATCGTATCCTCTCTCCCCTCTATGCTTTCCAAATGAGTAAATTACACTAATGGTATCTGAACTTTACCTTAGTTCACACTTCTGTACCTAGATTTCAGTTTGTCCTAAAAATATACCTCAAGTAAAGATAACTGGATAATTTAGTACATTTAACCGGTCAACGTGAGTTTGACGGGTAAATTACACCAATGGTACTGTTGAATAAATTGAAGGAATAACATACTTAAAATTTAACGATAGAAAGTGATTATTTTTATTAATATAATCATACACACTCTGTTTATTATTTTTCCCCACCCATTATTATTATTCTCCACACTTCCTCCATAATGTAAGAACTCCTTTTATTTATAACAATTTTTGGTCATGATCTACAAAATTTGAGCCACAATTTATGTAGGTTGTAGCACATAAAAATCTAAATTTATGTAGGTTGTAGCACATAAAAATCTAAATATTATACCACATATTTATAATATGTGGTGTTAACTAAATAGTTAGAGTATTCTGAAAATTGGTGGTGCAATCTCAATACTCCCCTCAACATTGATTTTTAGTACTTCGTATTTGTTAACTTTCGAAGTTGCTTTTCCAAAATCTTCTTCCAGAACATTTTTCCACTCATTGCTTAAAGATGCTTCTCCATAGGTTCTTTTATGGTAGCTTTTTCTTGTATCTTCTTAGTAAACATGGTATGCTCATGTCTCTTCAACAAGATCAGGTTTTCCCACTCTGTTGGGATTGCGATACTTGTACTTGTTGGTCTCATTCGGCCTACATCGCTTCAACCTACGATGCTTTGGTCCATGATTGCAACATCTCTTCGTTTTTTTCCGTTGGCCCTCTAGATAATATTGCAAAGCCTTTCTCAGTTTATGCAGGTCGCTCAAACTCTCGACTAGAGCTTCCAATAGTATCAACTCCTTATTACTTTCCTTCTTGATGAATTCTTGATGGTTATAAGCATCTTGCTTACCTTTTCTCGACATAACAGTTGCACCTTTAGCCATGTTTGCTTTGTGCTTCATCCTCTTTTTAAGTGATGCCCCCTTTGACGGGCTTGTGGGCTTAGGCTTCGTCTTGTCTCCCGTCTCAAACAGTACTGATTGTTCATGCCTAACATTTTTCCTCAGCAACATCGTCTCTATCATTGCTTGCTACTTACACTTGATCTCTCCCTTAGCTGGTGGCGTCTCATAGGAAGTCAATGACTCTTTTTGTGAATCTCCTTTATTCTCCTTCTCCTTGTTGCCCAACAGCAAACACTTGAATGGTACCCAGTCACCTCACTGGTTTTTCCTTCTCTTACTGCCCAACAGTAAAAGTTTGCTCTTATTTTCCATTGGATATGGATGATCTAATTGGATCACATATTACCGGCTCTACCATTACACTTGAAGCCTGGAAATCTCATTCTTCTTCACTTTCCTCTTGAGGGTGTGTAGATGTAACGACGTTGCCTTCTACTTTCTTATACTAGCAATCTCGTGCATAGTGATCTCTTTTGCCATAAACATAAAACTGATTGTTCTTACGTCGATACCTCTTATCATCTTTTTCATTATAGTTGTGACTGTGGTGAGCTCCCCTTTGTTGCCAACTATCTCCTTGTGGCTTTTGCTGCTAGCCTTGTTGTTTGAACCTACCGCCATTTCTCGATCTCGCGGTGTCTGGATACTTGATATTCTTACTACTAAAAAGAGCTTTATCTTCATCATTAACTGAGACTTTAGACATTTGTTTGTCTAGAGCCTCTTGATTAGCCAAAATATTTTCTAATTCATTTAAGGGAAAAGTATAAAAATAAATCTTGTGGTTTATGTCATTTTAAAACATAAACTATGTGGTTTAAAAGTCGACAAACAGGTACCTTATGGTTGATTCCGTTAGCAAACACAGTCCAAACTGACCAACGATGTTAAAAAAAGTCAAATATTAGTTAAAATCAAAAGGTAAAGAGTTATTTTGGTCTTTATATTTATTTATTTTATAAAAATTCTCCCAATACTTTATGAATTTCTTCAAAAACTATAAAAAGTCGGTGAAATTGAAACAAAATCGAGTGATATGTCTAAAATTTCTTCCTTAACCCGCAACAACAATGAAAATTCCCAGCCACAATCACCAAATAGACACCCAAAAGCATAACCCACTTAAATAGAATGATATGTCTAAAATTTCTTCCTTAACCCAGATCGGTCCTATAGCAGTTCAGGTAACATATTTTCAGTACGATGGAATGTCGATCGGGGTATGCTTGTGTTCAATACAGGTTCCTTATATCCACCTCTTGACCTCCCAATTCTGGAACAGATTGAGAAATGAAAGACTGTGTTACTAGGAGGCTTGTTTTTTTTTTATGGTTCGAAGATTGCAAAATTGAAGGAAATGGTAGCGGATCAAGTACCAAATCCTACACGAGTTGAGGTAGTCACTTCATTACTGTATAAATCAGCAATTTCTGCAAATACTAAGGCAAATTCTTCAGGTTCTTTAAAGCCGTGTTTTATGAGCCATGCGATGAGTCTGCGTGCTAAGATTTCGCCTCCATTATCAGAGAGAAACATAGGGAATCTATTTGGGTTGCAGCGGCAGAGCCTGGAAACTAGAGTTTGGGGAGCTATTTTAAGCGTGCGATTAGGGGTAATTTTTCAAAGCTCAGCCCGTTAATTTTTGTAGCCTCCAACGCGTTAAAACTTCGTCATTTTTATGTTTTTGCTAAAATGAAGTGTTCAAAGTACAAAGTAAAAAGATTAAACATATTTTTTTTATTAGTTCAATGTTAGTTTCTAAAAAAATTAGAACATTTCTACCAAAAAAAAAAAGAAATTAAGTTGTTTGAGTCTTAAAAATAAAAAATTAATTTTTAATGGAAAAAAAAATAATAAAAATGAGCTCAAAAGTGTTACGAAAATAAATAAATAAATAAATAATGATAACATGGTTTTTTTTTTTTATAAATATGATATAGTTTTATAATTATTGAAAAATCAAATTCAAATAAATAAATAGTTTCTAAAATAAATTGAGATTGTGGAATTGAATAATCAAATATTACTACATAGAGTCTATATAGACTAATATTAGGAGGGCTACGAGATGCAAAACTACGAATATTCAAGGGTGGAGCCGATGGCCGGGGGCTCGGGTCTCCGGGCACTGGGCTATCTCCGCCCCTATTGAGTTGTGTCCAGTATTGGCGAGGGAAGATAGGAAGATAGAATTAGGAGATTTGATGAAGGAATTCAGGAATTCAGCAAAGCAAAAGCTCATTTTTCTAATTCCTGTGCTAATATAATTAGCAGGGAAGATCTATGTCCATTGATCCTGAAAACCATGAAACATGTACATGAATATGAAATGTATGGTTGTAGCAGCTGGTGTAGGTATCCGTTTTACGAATCAGATTTCGGATGGGGAAAGCTATTATGGGTTGCTACAATTGTTTTCAAACTGAAGAATTTAATTGTTTTGGTAGACACTAGAGAAGGAGATGGAATTGAAGCATTTGTCGGTTTGGAAGAAAACGTCATGGCTATGTTGTTGCGAGTTAAGGAAGAAATTTTAGACATATCACTCGATTTTGTTTCAATTTCACCGACTGTTTATAGTTTTTGAAGAAATTTGTAAAGTATTAGAGAGAATTTTTATAAAATAAATAAATATAAGAATCAAAATAACTCTTTACCTTTTGACTTTGACTATCATTTGACTTTTTTTAACACCATTAGTCATTTTGGATTGTGTTTGCTAACGGAATCAACCACAAAGTATCTGTCTGTCAACTTTTAAACCATATAGTTTATGTTTTAAAATGACCTAAACCACATGGTTTATTTTCATACTTTTTCCTTTATTTAAATTTAGCTCTTTAGCCCATCCATGGGTTGTTGTGACAAGCGTGTTAAATTCTACACAACCCATGGACTATTATTCTTCTCATTCTTGTTTCAGTAAGTTTATTTTAGGATCCAAATTCGAAATTTTGTTACATAAAGTTCTAATTTTAGTGAAGTATTCACTCATTGTCATTTCTTGTTGCGAGACTGGCATTAACCTATTCTTAAGTTGTTGGAGCTTGACATCATTTTTCTTTGCAAATAATTCCGCTAGAGGGTCATATGATTCCTTTGGAGTTTTAGCATCATTGATGCGTTGCAGCAAATCATCCTCTACCGAGATTGATAAATCATACGTAACTTTACCACACTCGACTTTTCACTTTTTAAGAACATTTTGTTTCGTCGCAAGTGTTGTGTCATTACCTCCAATAATCTCCCATAAATCTTAACCAAGCAGATAAAATTTCATACGAGTACTCCAAGTACTATAGTCATCATTATTGAGTTTTTCCAGAGTGCTTAGCAAGATAGATATGCCAGTCATGACGACTTGATTATCTCCTTCAATCAACCAAGTATGTTTGGTCTCAGACTAATAATTTTCACAATCTCGGATTGTGCTCTAACAATATCTCGAACTACCATGATCCCGGATTGTGAACTTCTGAAGCACTTGACTCTTCGTCCCTGACTGCATGCTTGCACTCGACCGTATCGGTCCCTAACTGCCGCTCTGATACCACTTGTTGAATAAATTGGAGGAATAACACATTTAAATCTTAACAATAAAAAGTGATTATTTTTTATTAATATAATCATATACACTCTGCTTATTATTTTTGCTCACCCACTATTATTATTATCCACACCTCCCCCATAATGTAAGAAGTCCTTTTATTTATAGCAATTTTTGGCCATGACCTACAAATTTTGAGCCACAATTTAACACAGAAAAATCTAAATATTATACTAGATATTTATGATATGTGGTTTTAACTAAGTAGCTAGAGTATTCGAAAAAAATTGGTGGTGCAATCTCAATAGGTACCTAAACTTTACTTTTATTACACTTTGGTACCAGAATTTCATTTTATCCTAAAAATATATTTGGGATCAAACATACTTGGTTGATTAAAGGACTTCTAAGATCGGTAAGTACCTTTGATTGGTAAGTAACCGGTTAACACGAATTTGACCATTTTTATGTAAAAATTTGGGACTCACTAAGATCTCAACTCTTTCTCTCCTATTCATTTACATTCTTTCTCTTCTATTTTCTCTCTTCAGCTTGATTTCTCTCTCTCTTTGAATTCTCACTCTTCGATTTCTCAGCTTCAAGGATTAAGAAAATACTCATATGCAAAAAAAAAAAAAGTTAAGAAAAATAAAATAAAAACCATCATACTTTCTCTTCCTTAGGTTCATTCTGTTGTTGGTATTCATATTCTTTATCCGTTTTTTCAATTGTTGCTCATGTTCCAATCAATAATGAATTTTGGGTGTCGGAGAGAGAGATAAAGAAAATTTGGGAGAAAAAAATGAAAACCAACAAAGAGAGGGTTTTAACCTAAAACCAATAAAGATTCTAAAACTAAAACTTGTAGGAATTGGCAAAAATCCCAAGATACAGAAGAAGCTTGATATTTTAAACAAAGGTTGAACCTCTAATGATAAATTTTGATTGATATAAATACGATGATCTTACATGGGGTGTTAAACTTACATATTTATAGGGTTGGTCCAAAACCCTAAGTGATGCGTATTTTATGTATACGTGCTTGTGAAAGTAAGTGCATCTTAATCATGTATTAAGTAATAAAGTGAAAGTAGAGTATCGTTCCCATAAGGATGATGATTATAATTACTATTCTTTTTGCCTTTTATCTATTATTTAAACAATATAAAGGTAGAGTTTGTTGGGTGTTATCATCGTAATTTATAACGTTTTTAGTATTTAATTACTAGTTATTTTGTGTCATTTTAATAAATTTTAATAATGGTTTTTGTATATTTGCTTCATTTTATGTATCTGAGTCACTTTGTATGTTTTTTAGGCACTTTCGCGAGGTTTTCGGCACAAATAACCAAGTCGGGGCTTAAGACAACAACTCGGAAATAAAAGGGACCAGAAAAAAGGAGTTTTAGTGACACCCAGCGTGCACCTCGTCGCGGATGGGTGCTGCAAGATAAAAGTCCAATTGTTCACACTAGATTTGACATATTTTCGTATTTTCAACTTATCTCCCTCATACGGACTCGGATTGAGGCGATTCAAAATGCGTTGGAAAGCTAAGAGAAAGATGAAAAAATGACTAATAAAAATCATCTCCAAATTCGAAGTGTATCAGACCCATAAAATTATCCAAAATTGATGAACATGTTATAGCCTATGATTCCTTTCCCACCTTTACACATTTCAACTCCTAAATTGTCAAAGTCTTCCACCACCCTCTCTTAAAGGCTGAATTAAGAAGATTAGGGAGTGGGAGGCCATAAGGAGACTTGGTCTTTGGAATTATGTGTGCCATTTTACTATAAAAGGAGACATTGAGAGCCATTTGAAGACACACCAAGCTTAAGCTTAATTCCTCCATCTATAATGTTATTTTACTGATTCTTCTCTTCAAGAATCAGTTGTATTTGTTGTTGTGATTGTTGTTAAAGTGTTGTTTGTGCAAAAGTTCATCCAATAAAAGTAAGTTTTAAGTTACCGAAGAAGTTCGTTCGGCAATCATCTTTACGGTTTCTTCTAAACTTCAATCTCTTTTATTATTATGAACTCCATTATCTAACTTTCTAAGATGTGTTTTAATCTAATTATGGGCGAAAACCCCCTTAACTAAGGCTAAAAGCGGATCTTAACCTTAATTATATGGTAATTACGTTTAACCTATTTAAGCTATGTTTATCATTTTTTAGAACTAACTTATGTTTCTTAATGCTTGTAGGAGATGGGCCAACTCCCTACTTGAATATAACTAATCGTTTATATTGACCGTGATTAAATTGATTAATCGAAATTCATAAGATGGACCTAATGACCATTTAGTGTGGCTTATTGGTTTTTCAAGATTTTTTATGAATCTTATTACAAATCTTAGATTTATTACTTGAGCTGGACCAAAGGAAAGTAATAAATCGAAGGTTTGGAACTAAGAAAACTTAATGCTTCTTTGGATTAATTACTTGAGCCGGACCAAGGGAAAGTAATTAATCGAATGTTTAGAACTAATTACTCGAGCGGTTTTTCTTGAATCTTAAGTAATCACTTTAGCCGGACCAAGGTAAAGTAGGTTAAAAAGGTTTAGATTAATAAAACTAAATGCTTCTCTAGATTAATTACTTGAGTCGGACCAAGGGAAAGTAATTAATCGAGAGTTTAGAGCCAATCTCGAGAATCTATTAGTTAATAAGAAAAATCGTCATCTTAAAAAGGATAAAACAACTTAAAAGGGGTTAAGTATTATTACCAAGAAAAGAGGTTAATTGTAGCTAGAAGCCTTAGTTTCTTTCATTATAGGTATTCTCTCATCTAATTTTGTACAATTTTCATCTCACTTTTTAATTAAGTCTTAACTTGGTTGTCCAACAAACTCTACCTTTGGATTGTTTAAATAATAAATAGTAAGCAAAGAGATTAGTACTTATAATCACCATCCTCGTGGGAATGATACTCTGCTTTCACTTTATTACTTGATACACGACTAAGGTACAATTGCCTTCACATGCACGTATACGTAAAACGCGCATCATTGGGTAACCGAATTAAAAATTATGTTAACAAGTGAACAACAATTACACAAATTGAGAATATAAATTAATTATAATGGAAGAAACAAGGCTTTTAGCTTCATTTAACCTATTTGCTTAGTAATAACACTTAACCCTTTTCAAGTTGTTTTATCCTCTTTGAGATGACGATTTTTCTTATTAACTAATAAGTTTTCGAGTTGTTGGTTCTAAACTTTCAATTAATTACTTTACATTGGTCCGATTAAAGTAATTAATCCAAAGAAGCATTACGTTTTATTAAATCTAAACCTTTGTTAGTTATTTTACCTTGGTCCGGTTAAAATGATTACTTAAGATTCAATAAAAACCTCTCGAGTTTATTAATTCTAAACTTTCGATTAATTACTTTATTTGGGTTCGACTAAAGTAATTAATCAGCATTAAGTTCTCTTAATTCCAAACCTTCAATTATCATTTTACCTTGGTCCGGCTAAAACAATAAATTAGAGACAAAATTAAGATTCATGGAAAACCAATAAGCCACACTAAATGGTCATTAGGTCCAATTTATGAGTTTCAATTAATCAATTTAATCACGGTCAATATAAACGATTAATTAATTTCGAGTTGGGATTTGGTCCATTTCCTACTAGCATTAAGAATCATAAATTAGTTTTTAAATGGATAAACAGAGTTTGATTAGGTTAAACGTAATTACCACATAATTAAGATTAATACAAGCTTCTAGCCTTAGTTAAGGAAGTTTTAGCCCATAATTAGATTAAAACTTACTTTAGACAAATAAATAATGAAGTTCATAGTAATAAAAGTAAAATAAGGATTAGAAGAAACCGTAGTTACGATCGTCCAACGGAACTCCTTCGATGAAGTGAAGAACTTACTTTTATTGGATTGATCTCTTGTACAAACAACACAAAATAACAACACATAAACAAACTATTGATTCTTGAAAAAAAGAAGCATAAAACTAATAATACAAAGGTAGAAATGATTTTAGCCTAAGTTTGGTGTGTCTTCGGATGAATCCCAATACCTCATTTTATAGTGATAAGTCATATATACTACCAAAAGCTAAGTCTACTGATGTTCCCCAACTGCCAAACCTGCATTTATGAATGACGACAATTATACACAGAAGGTTTTTCTAAGTAAAAAATTCAAACCGCATAAGAACATGAACTTTTCAGAATATTTTAAGCTATTTTTACATGCACCTCATCCAGGTATTTACACACCTCAATGAGTTGCACGATGAATTGGATTAAAAAACCCAATTTCATCACACCTCGTTGTGGTGGAAATGCACATCGCCGAGGTGCATTACATCACCTCGTCGAGGTGATGCTAAGTAGGGGTGAGCAGAACCGAACAAAAAATCCAAAGACCGAAAAAAAACAGACCGAAAAAACCGAACCAAACCGGACCGAATTATATTTTGGTTTGGTTCGGTTCTAATTTTTAAGCTAGTTTGATTTTCGGTTTGGTTTGGTCTGGTCCAAAACCGAACAAAACCAAACCGATATACAATATGTACTACTTTTAGTTTTAAGGTTTTAAATTAATTAACTAATTATACATAGAAAAGAAAAAATGATTAAAAATGTTTTTTTCTCTCTCAACTAATTATATATACAAAAGAAAAATTAATTATATGATTATTGTCTTTATATAATTGTTCAGTTAGTGAATGTACAAATAGTTGTAGGTCTCTAGTGCTTTGTTTGGTCCAAACATGAACCAAACCGGACCGGACCGAAAAAAATTCGGTTCCGTCCAAACCAAACCGAATTATAATTTGATTTGGTTTGATCCTAAAAAATAGAGGTAATTTGGTTCAGTCCAATTCAGTTTGGTTCGATTTTTGGACCAAACCGGACCATGCTCACCCCTAAGTTGGGACATTGTCCCAACTTAATTAAGTTGGGAAAGGTCCCAACTTAATATTAATTCCCAACTTTATTAAAAGTTGGTAATTTTCTGCCAACTTTATTAAAGTTGGAATTTTATTTCTGTTTCACCCATATTTTAATTTAGGTCAATTTTGTAATTAATCTATTTAATTTGGCCCAAATTAAAATAATTGATGGAGTTGGGGGGGGGGGGGGGGGGGGCAATTATGCAATTTAATTTGGCTTGGATTTGATATTATTTTGCCAATTGTATCTTTTATGTCAAAATGTGTGAGAAATTAGAAGTATTAGGCCGATATGGTAATTTACCAATTATTCTGGCTAAATTGGAAAATTATCTAATTAAATAAATGGTGGAGCTGCACACATTCGTGGAAGTTAGAAAGTGGAGTAGTGGAGATAGTGGGGAGGTAGTGGAGCAAAAATAGGAGATAGTGGGTGAAAGCAGTTATGGAACTTCCTTGCTAAGCAGTTACATAACTTTCTCACTAAAACGTGGAACTTACTTGCTGAAACGTGGAACTTACTTGATGAAATATGGAACTTTCTTGATGGGCAGTTTCCAACATATTTTTTACAGCAGAAAAGTATAATTCAGCAGCAAAAAACAGTTAGCGGATGAGAGCAGTTATAGAACTTATTGGAACTTTCTCACTAAAACGTGGAGCTTACTTGATGGACAGTTACCTACTTATATTTACAGTATAAATACAAGTTTTGGCAGTAGGGAGAAGCATCAAACTCAATCAACAATCAAAACAATCAACAAAACTCAACAATGACTCCAAAGTCTTAGCAAAATCTCTACAACAGTATTGTCAATATCTTTCGATTTTCAATTGCTTTAGTTCTACAAACTTTCTTGCAATTTTAAATTCCAAGTTCTTCCAATTCAATTCCTATATCTGTAATCCTTTCAATTTCAGAATCTCAATTCCAATTATTCAAGCATTTCCTTTTATCCTCAATTTCAATTTAGGCATCGTTTCCTTCAATTAATCTCGATACCCGTAAATATAATAAAGTGGTTCTCCAAAATGTTGGAATAGCCTGCGGTACCTAACTCACTACAGCTCTTTCATCAACTACAGCAATATCCGATTCCGCGCATTCTCCCTCTTTCGCATATCTTCACTACTGTCAGATAGCTAGTAAGTAGTGATCGATTGACGAACTTTAAGCTTTTTTTATATCCTTTAAGCTTTCACACAATATTTTGATTTAGAAGTTAGATTTTCAACTTTTGTAATTTTTCCACAAAATTACTGGCACGCTCGACACAATCCAGTTCACTAAAAAAGGCGTTCAACAGTTTCCCAACACTAATAAATTTGGGATGCAAAGTCGAAATTTTATTAAAGTTGTGACATAGTCCCAATTTTAATCACCGATTAATAATACCCATAACAAGGTATCATTTTGTACTTCCGATTTGTGTCTTGACTTTATAAAATTTTGTGGAAACACTTGAAAATATACGATAATTATTTTGAAGTGTAAAATGATGAAAATTCTACATGCAATTATTATTATTTCTACAAAAACGATATGAAATAAATATAAATAAAATATGAACAAGCTATAAATTACGACAATAACATTAAGCAACAAAATGGAAAGACCAAAATAGGATAGAAAGGAAAAAAAATATTAACAAAAAAACCTAAATATTTCATAGAGAAATAACAGTGAAATGACACCCTAACATCCATTATAAAGGATATGCTAGCATCTAAATCTCCTTTTTGAGCAAAGCATTTGATCCCTCATTTACTCGAATCTTGATCGGTTGAGAACTATGATAAATCCTTCCAAACTCGTCCTTTGGTCACATAACCATGTCTTATTTGGATCTTCCCCTTTCTAGTATAGGGATCCGTTTTTCCTTAACTCTTTATCTCTTTTCCGGATCTCTACAGAGCAAGTCCCTGCATCAAATCTTGATATCCCTCGTGCTTTTCCAACATCATGGATAATGATTCGTCTGTTCTTTTATTCCTATTCTTACCCCACCTGTTAGCCAATAGAAAGAAAACGAAATCATTGTGACGGTACAAAAGCTTAATATATATTTACACCCTTAAACTTGACACGTGTTGCCTATTGACACTTTGAACTTTTAAAATAACCTATCACTATAGTATAGTTGGCTTTAAAAACCTATCACACACCTATAGTTGGTTCATTTAGACCTTCTACCCACAAAATCTTTGATATGTCATTTTTGACGGATAAGGTGACATGCGTGCTATAGAAAAAAAAAAATTGTGCGTGCCTCATCCGTCAAAGATGACATATCAACTATAGGTGTGTCATATGTTTTTAAATTTATTACACAAAACTTACCTAGTTTAAGGGTGTAAATATACATTACGCCGTAAAAAAAAAACTATCATTAAAAACATGCATGTTCTTACTCCATGAATTCTTTATTGGAAGGTCGTTGATGTGTGAATGTTATTTCTCCATCATCTTTCATTGTTAATAAGTTTGCATAAGCAGAAAAGAACCTTTTATCATGCCTGGATGCTGCAGAAGAAATGGTTGCAAGCTCATCCGAAAGTGAGGTAGCCTGATTAGCAGGCTGGCAAAGTAGGTGAATGCCACAGTTTCGAACACTAATTCCAAATCCCATATCGAATGAAAATTCCAGTTCATCCCCTTGTCTTGTATCTTCCTTAAATAGCCACCCTGTATCTAATAAATCATTCATATTCTTCTTGTGATTACTGAATATCCAGTAGCACATCCAACTAATATCTTGGTCCACATGACTTGAAAAGAAGGTCACATTTGGATGATACACCCAATCAAACATTTTGGTTTTGTTTGTGATTGAGAGAAGAGGTGCACAGTAGCAAGAGTTAGAGGTATCTTTCCATGAGTAAGTAGCATATGTAACAACTCCAATTATTGTTGAACCTGCATCAATCTCTGGCACCTGTAAAGATACAATATTTCCTTCACTTCTATCGCTGAACCATGTTGGAACTTCATTTCCTGGTAAGAAGATGCTATAGACACCCCTTTCAATAAGAGCCTGCTCATAAAGTCTTAATTAGGAAAGAACCACATGGAAAACTTCAATTTGAATTTCGTCAGAAAAATTTAATTTGTACATTTTAATCTGAAATAGAAGAGATAAATTAAAAAGAGAAGGAATCACTCTACCTGCAACGGGCAAATCTTATTACCAACTGCTTCATGGACAATCTTGCATACGGAAAAGTCTCCAATCGAGTCTGGAATTGAGTTTCTTAAGAGTTTCTCAACGGTTTCAACTTGTAAACATTCCAAGTTGAAAAAGCCTTTCAGTTCTTTCAGATTCATACACCCTAGGAGCCTCAATGTTACACTATCTGGAGAGTTTTTTAGATCAATACTTTCCAATGATAAACAACCATCAGCTTCCAAGGTGTTTACACTTGACTGAAGTTGTGGTATATATCGGAGCTCTACACAGGCATTCAAGTAAAGCTTGTCAAGGTTTGGAAGGCTACATATGCTAGTTGGTAAGCTTGTGAATTTGTTGCCACACAATTTCAGTTCTTTCAAGGAATATAATCTCTGAAGATCATTTGGAATTACATCATCCAATAGGTTACAGTACCTGAGATCCAAATTTTTTATAGAATATGGAAGACTTCTGATAGCATGTGAATTGTTTCCAGGTGAAAAGATAAGAGGACAGTCACGCAAAGTCAAATCTTCAAGCTTTTTCATAATTCTGATGCTTTCAGGCAAACAAACTATTCCTGTTTCATCAAGGTTAAGAACAATCAAGGATTTTAAATTCCCTAGATCCTCTGGTAATTCCTCAAGTTTTGAGCAGCCTGACAAGGTAAGCTTCTTAAGTGATCTTAGACCAAAGATGTTACAAGGAAAATTCTTTAGATTCTTGCAGTTTTGCAAATTCCAAAAAAGAAGGGACTTAAAATGTCCAGTAGACTCAGGCAAAGCCTCGAGATTCGAGCATCCTGACATGTCAAGCTTCTCCAGGGAGTGTAGATGGCCAATTCTTTCTGGAAGACTCTTGAGGTTCTCACAGTTTTGTAAAGTCAAGGAAATGAGACTTGCCAAAAATTGAAAGGATTCAGGTAATACCTGAAGTTTAGAGCATCCTGATAAGGTTAATTCTTGGAGTGATTTTAGCCCACCAATGCTTCCTGGAAGATTCTGGAAGTTCTCACAGTTTTCTAAACTAAGAAAAATAAGGTTTACCAGATGTCCAATGGAGTCAGGCACCATTTCAAGTTTAGAGCATCCTGACATGTTAAGCTTTTCGAGTGCTTTAAGACTACCGATGCTTCGAGGAAGATTCTTAAGGCTTTTGCAATCTTGAAACTTCAAGAAAACAAGATTAGAAAGAAGTCCAATTGTGTCACCAACCTTCTCCAATCTAATGCAATCTTTCAAGATCAACTTCTCAAGGTTTTGACACCCTCCAAAGTTAGGGATCTCAATAAGCTTGTGAGAGTGGCTCAAGTTAAGGAACTTCAACTTCTCTAAAGACTGCAAGAAACTAAAGAAACTCAGAAATATTGGTTTTTCTTACTCTCTTCGGAAAAATAAAAAAATAATCATACCTTTCTTGACTCCATAAACTGTGTGAGGTTGCTATATCGCATATCAAGAGCAATCAAATTTTCTAGACTGAGATCGAATGGTATAGATTCTGAAGGAAATTCCCGCCAACACAACCACCTCAACTTGCTAAAAATTTGCTCATAGCTTCCTGTCAGGCCAACATAATTAAGTTGAACTAATCTTAGCATTTTCATCTTCTTAAACGTCTTAGTACTCCATGTGTATTTTATTCCTGACTTGTTCAGAACAAGGCCTTGTACTGCATTAGTACCCTGTAAAAGGATCGATCGATGCATGATATTAGTAAGTATAAATGTTATGCATTGATATTGATTAATATGAAATTATGATAATTAGGAATATGTAAATCTTAATTACCATTTTATCTATCAAAACATCGATTACATCTTCATGATACCATAATCTACTACGCTCCCCAGGATCTATGGCATTTTCTTGGCGGACGATTTCTCTTCCCATGTCTCGAAGCAAATCGTGCATCACGATCTTATCATTAGACCCAACCTTCACTAGACATCTTTGGATGAGAGTACTAATGCATTGAATCGGGAAGAAACCACATCCGTCTAGTATTTTCATGACATAATTCTTATCATACCCTATGAAGAAACAAGCAATGTCAAGAAATATAAATTGTTCAATTTCATCAAGAGAATCATAACTTATTTTAAGCTTGCTATGGATATCATCATTGGCAATCACTTTGAGCTTCTCCAACCTACTATTCCATACAGCCACACTTTGGCCACTCAAAGAGGAACCCAAAACTTCAATGGCTAAAGGAATTCCCCCACAATAATCTACCATGTTGCTTGCACAAGAAACATAATCTTGAACTGGGTGATCTTGTTCGAAAGCATGTAAGCTAAGGAGACGAAGAGAATCATCGACTTCCATTTTATCAACCTCATATTCAAAATAGAACTTAGATGGATTCAAAAAGTCCTTGATTCTTGTAGTTATGATCACTCTACTTCCTGGAAATAACCAACCAGAATTTCCAAGAATTTTATGTATATGATCACGTTCATCAACATCATCTAGCACAATAAGAACCTTGGTTTGAGATAGTTTTTCTGTGATTACATTCAAGCCTGTTTCTGGACATTGGATCTTTTCATGCTTTTTTTCAAAGATTTCACTCAAAAGTTTCCTTTGCAAGTGAGCTATGCCTTTAGAACTTGAGTCTTCTCTAACATTTTCAAGGAAGCAACTACTTTTGTACATATGGTGGATTGAATTGTAAACCTCCTTTGCAATAGCTGACTTACCGATGCCTCCCATCCCATATATTCCCAGTATTCGTATCTCTTCTGACTCGATAGCCATTAATGAAATTACTTCTTTAGCTAAAGATGGTAACCCAACTGGATGTATCGCAACATGAAGCATTTTTGGGCTTAGTCTTCTTGTTATCTCTTCAATAATATGATCGATATTGTTTGCCTCATGTCTGCAAGTAAAAAGAAAATTTTAGTGACCTCTTCCATTTTCATTTTTTGATTTGTCTGAGCACAAGCCAAAGCGATTTATAGTTACAATTAATGGTCAATGCAGGTTCACCCTCAGCCTAGGCAAGGAGTGCGCCAACTCAAGGCCCAGTGCTGGCGGGACCCAAATGTTTTTATTAGGTCTATATATATATATATAGTAAACATATTATATATATATATTAATACTCCCTTCATTCCCTTAGAGCATCTCCAATACAGGGTGCTTGAAAGAGTGTTTTGTATTGGAGTAACAAAGATTGCTTAAATGATTATGTTAATGTTGCCAATTTTTGGCATCCATTTGACACCCTTACTTTTTTTTTTAATATAAAAAAATGATTTAGTTACCTACTATTGATGAATTTTTATGACAATATTTATTATTAAAAGAAATTATGTATAAAATAATAATTTGTGGGGCCATAGTGGTAACTTTTAGAGGTTCTTAGCATTTAAGGCATTTTAAAAAAAAAGTTGCCAAAGTGATGTGGATGATAAAGAAAATAAAATAGTATATTTTGAGATTATGTGTTAAGTTTTGGCAACTTTGAAGGGTGCTTGCATTGAAGATGCTCTTATATAAGCCATTTTAGAGTATTTCATACAAATTAAAAAATACAATTAATATAGAGTCAAATCAATAAATTTACATTGGTTAACTAAAAAAAATCTCCATCATGTCATGATTGGGGAATAAGTTTTGAAATATTAAAAACGCATGCACTAAGACAAAAAAAAAATTAATGCTAGGACCAAAAAAACTAAATTAAATTTTTTTTTTGAATCCTAGAATGACCTATAAAGGAATGAAGGGAGTGCCATTTAGGATATAAATGGCTCAAATAATTGATATTCTAGATTTTAAAGAGGTTTAATTAGTTTTTTAATTTAAAAAAAATTATGAAACATATTTTTTATTTTAGATAAACAATTGTATTTGGTGAATGTAATAATATGTACCATACAATTATTAATGAAATGTTTTTTTGTTTATCATTTACTAAAGTATATCTTAAATTTTTGCTTACATTCTTTTTTATTAAAGACCCTCATCTCTTATTTCGTTGTAGGACCATAAATTATCAGGACTCCATTACGGCTCCGTAAATTATTAGACTTATGTGATTTAAATAACATCTTTTAGATGTATTTATATAAAAGAGCTTTAAAGATAAAAAAATTTAGTCATGTTATCTTGTTAGGAGAAACTTACCCATCAAAATGCTTTGATCGATCAAGACCTTTCAAGTAAGAAACTTGTTGCAAAGCATCTTTCCACTCCTTAATAATATCCTCGTTGAAACGTTTCTGATGCTCAACAAACGCCAATTCGTAGCTTCCTTTGATCTCTTCGACATGAGATGGATCAACATCGTAAAAAATGGGCCAAACATCGTCTGAGTCGTTACATTTTAGGATTTGGACAAGCTCTTGGAGGCACCAAGTAGAGAATGCATAGTCTTTTGACAGAATTAGAAGCGATAATCTTGACCCTTTGATTCCTTTCAAGCATGCTTCCCCAATTCCTTCGCTCCAGTGTTCCAGCTTTTCCTCGTCGATGAAAGTGTTGATTCCACTCCGACATAGAGCAGCAAAGAGGTGGCCGGTGAAGCCTTTCCTTACGTCATTAGATCCGAAACTTAAGAAAACGTCATAACTCCACCGTGAATCGGAGGTTGAAGAAGCCATGGAAGAATATTTTTTGCTGCTTCAAATGTTATGTTATGCTTCCATCTTTATAATAATTGTATTTTTTTGGTCCACTCATTTAAAAGTCGTGCAGTGTGCAACGAGACAAGAACAAGTCTAGATTTCTTTTGTTTGTTTTAATAAGTCAAAACTAATAAAAAAATATATATTTATAGGAACATATTATATTTTATAAAAAAAAGGAACATATTATGTTATCCTTTTTATTATAATGAAAGAAAAGGAATGTTAACACTTACATAATATATTAGATTATATCTTCATCGTCAACTTTTGATTAATTATATATTAATACACTTACTAATTAATTCATATTATAACATGTTGATGATTTAATTAAATAAAAAATTCAATTTAATACTAAGGTCAAATTTTGATAAATATATATGGATTTATAAGCAGATTAATACCAGACCCGTTCCTGAGCATGGGCAGGAGGAGCGTCAGCCCAGGGTCCAAGGATGAGAATGGCCACAATTATAGTAATGTATTAGTAGTACCTATTAAATTATACTTGATTAAATTCAAAAAAAAATTATAGTTAGTTAAAAACGTTGGCATTAGATTCTTTCCAAATTAGTTATTCCAAATAAAAAGCGTTGGCATTAGTTATTAAATAGTCTTTCTAAATTCCCTATTTTATCTCGGATTTTTTCCAAATTTCCTAATAAAAACTCCGGGCATCAATTCCCTAATTTTTCTCAAAGTATTTCTATAATTATCTTTCCCACCTATCAATCCCAATAAAAATTTATAATTTCTCTCTCCATTTTTTAATCACACTCCAATCTCAAAGAATATTAAACAGTAATATTATCCTACATCCTCGGTTCATCTTCTTAATTCATCAACTATATAATCAATTTTGTTTTCTAATCACCTCACTGTGAAACTTCCAATTACTAATAGCCTTTTTTATTGTCTTTGAGAAACTCTATCAGATTCTGATTTACTCGGTCTTCAAAAGCAATTTGGGAAAAACGTATCAAAATCTTCCAATTTCAAGAACTTAGACGCTAAATCTCGTTAAATAATGTGATTTTCAAATTTTGTTTTTCATTTTTATGTTATCATGCTTTGTATCGTAAAGAGCATAAAATCTATTAGAACTATTTCATAATTTATTAAATTTAGGAAATTTACTTCTAGAAATGCTCATAGACATCATTTTGTATATAAAAAATTGGGTACTTAAAGCAATATAAAATATTTTTATTAGATATTTTGTTAAATGTAACAAGAAAAATCTCATTTTTAAATAATTTTCTTTTATACAATTTACTTTTCTATTTTTTTCATTTGTTTATTAGGGCCCCATTTGGTAATTCGTCCACGGGCCTCTAAAATCTCAGGATCGGCCCTGATTAATACTCCATAGATGATAAATCATGTTTTGCCAGACCATCAGCCACACGAGCAGGGCAGGGACATAGGAGGGCGGTATTATGAATGGTTTCGGTCCTATATTTCTGACAAATTAAAGTTCGGAGTGGTTAATTAACTTAGGGTTAAGGTGCAAAAATACCCCTAACGTTTTGGGTCAGGAGCAATTTTACCCCTAACATCTAAAATGGTACAATTTTACCCCTAACGTTTGTAGCCAAGAGCAATTTTACCCCTAACGTTGATAATTTGGGTCAATTTCAGACACTATTATAAAACACATATTTTTATTCCTTATTTTGCACCAATTTCATATCAATTCGTTCTAAAAAAATGATTTCATGTTTTTTTGTAATTTAATAATAGAATTGAAGATTAATATTTATAAATTCGGTGAATTTTTTGATTTTTTTTGTCTAATTCGTACAAAAGACAATATATTTTTTTTTTATTTTTTCACATCCCAATATATATTTGTGATTTGTTAGTGTTAAAATGACGCACGTGTGAAGTGTAGACGGCAAGATTCATGGCCGAGCAGACAATTTAATGAATTATTTCTGAAATGGACCCAAATTATCAACGTTAGGGGTAAAATTGCTCTTGGCTAAAAACGTTAGGAGTAAAATTGCACAATTTTAGACGTTAGGGGTAAAATTGCTCCTAATCCAAAACGTTAGGAGCATTTTTGCACATTAACCCATTAACTTATTGATTTTGTATTTAATTACGAAATCCAACTTGATTAATATATGGTATGCGATAAATTTCCTTATGTTTGTTCAAACCGACGCAATATTACTTTTGTAGTCTAAATCTAGTTTAAATTTGAAAAGTTTTACAATGGTTTGTAAAATTGATTCTGAACCACTCAAATGATAATATGTATATATATGTAAAAACAAAAAAATCAGCGAGTTCAATTTATCAATTTTTTTGTACGCATTCACGTCTAAAATTAGCACCCAATGAACAAATCCTATATTCGTTACTGAAACACGAGTACCTTTCTTGAAATTACCAACTGCATCTTAGAACTTAATGAAAGATAATGTGTATCCATTCCGGACGAATCTCCCAAGGAACCACATTTTCTCTTAAAAAAGATCAATGACATAAGTAGAATCAACCTCTAACAAAAAAAAAAAAAAAAATTTGGTCCGCCTCGGCGAGATTTAGCTAGATCTCAGCAAGATGGGCTCTTGGAAAAGAAAATTTTCAGCAAAAAGTCAAGTCTCGGCGAGACCTGGCTAGGTCTCGGACGGTGACCTGGATGTCATTTTCTCACGTTAAATTGTTCACTACCCACGTTTTTTTGGCTCTCAAACTCTGCATTATC
Source organism: Euphorbia lathyris (assembly GCF_963576675.1). Lineage (NCBI taxonomy): Eukaryota > Viridiplantae > Streptophyta > Magnoliopsida > Malpighiales > Euphorbiaceae > Euphorbia > Euphorbia lathyris. The sequence continues at coordinate 81,968,113 of NC_088914.1, read as the reverse complement.
AGTAGTCGCAATTAATGGAGCAAAACTAGGAGTTCATGGGATTGAGGCTTGGATCATTGGCTATAAATAGAGGCAAATTATTAGAAGCATCCGGTTCTCCATGTCAAATGGAGGACCTCCTATACATATTTTGATACGTGTAACTCGGACCCACATATATTATAAGAGACCCCACTATTTTAATTATTATATGGGGTCACACTACACGTGTCCAAATGTGAATTGGGGGTCTTCCGAGTGACATAGAAGACCGTGTGCTTAATATAAGAACTCATAAATAGGATCTCAATCCATCATTCCAAACCTCAACCAATATTCAATCAATCTCTACAGCAAAACTCAGTTATTCCTCTGAAGTTGTTCTTCTAAAATATGTTCTTCCCAAGCGATCAAACTCTGTTCTAAAGCTTTGATTTTCATCCTTAAACCTTGAATTTCATTCTCCAAGCCTTCAATTTGCTTAAATTTAAGTTTCCCATCAAGTCACAATTGTTATCTTCCCGAAAAGCTCAGAAGTATTATTCTATACGAAATTTCAGCTTGCAGTTCATATTTTATACAAATTCACCATTCAATCAATTACAACAGTCGTTATTCACATCATAAGCCAATTTTCAACTACAGATGCAGAGGATTCATCAAACCAAGTTAATTCCAAGTTTGTTAATTTCAGTTTCCATTTCTGTCAAAATTTCATTTTTACAATTGATTGCTTTGTCAAACGTAATTTCTTCACGAAATTAACGTACTCTTTTCAGTTGTAATTATTGCTTTCGTTTCCAATTTTTTTATCATCGTAATCACAAAATATTTACAAAAATCAATAAAAAAGGAAAAAAAAATCCCAAAACCTTGTGTTGATTTTAATTTTTTTGTAATGCCATTAGCTGAGGTAGTAAAGCTTTTCATAGTGGAACTAGGAACTCAAGAATGTTTTTATTTTTCAATCCTTGAATCTTTCGTCCAATCGTTTCGTTTTCAAGAAGTCATGTTTAACACGCATTTCATAACCCAAAACCATTAAAATTAATTGGGAATTAACTTCCCTGGCACGCCCGCACCAATTCCACACGAATCAAGGTTGAAATACACAAAACCATTCAAATTAACGGGGAATTAACGTCGAAATCTAAAGAGTTCTGATTTGAGGACTGAAGGTGCAGTTCGTAGCACTCAATAATGAGTAATTTTAGGATATTCCTGTAGTAATACTCCCCCTACCAATAATTACATGGTACATGTATATATATTTTTTTCCACCAATCATGCTCATGTTGTCACACCCGACCCTAGACGACCTCAATCGGCATCGGGCGTGAAATAGAAATAATCTCCAAGATCACAAAATTATTTCACATTATCAAGATTCACTACAACAAATCATCATTTGCGCCACGGGTAGAATCATGGCCCAAGTGTAATATTTTCGTGGCTATGCTACTTAGCCACGGAAATTCAAGGTGGATACTCCTGTGGCGCAAGTGAGCGTGGCTAGATAGTTGCCACGGAAAAATAATAGTCGTGGCATAAATGGATTTTTATGCCACGAAAAAATCCGTGGCTAATCATATCCCTTTGCCACAGACAAATTCGTGGCATAGTAAAATACCCGTGGCAAAATATAGCAACCCATGGAAATTAATCTCACTTCGCCACAAGCATAGCCGTGGCGAAAATATGGCATTTCTGGCTAGAAATATTTCTTAGCCACGAGCATAATCGTGGCTAAAATAAAACACTCGTAGCTAGAAACCTTACATAGCCACGAGGATAATCATGGCAAACTTGACCAAATTTTGATAAAATTTTTTTATTAATTTTAATTTATTATTATTATTATTATTATTATTAGTAGTGGATGAACTTATGGATTGGATGGAGCTACATTAAAATCAATAAAAATAAATGAATAATAAATAAATAAATTTTAAAATTTTAAGCATTCTTAATGAAAAATAAAAATTAATAAATAAACATAAATTGTTTTATTATACAACAAAGAAACTACTATAAAAAAATCCTACTAGAAAAAAAGTATATACTAAGAAAACTATAAGTCTAAAGAAAAAGTATCCAATATAAAGATTATATTCCCTATTAGTGTATCATGTACGAATAACAGTGGTAGAAACCGTAAAATTGAATATGGTCAGCTTTTGAAAGTTACAATGTACACTTCATCCACCAGCTGCTCCTTGATGTCAATCAATCATCTAATAAGAGAAAAAAAAAAAGTTACAATCAGAAAAATTACCTCTGAAAATAGCAGTATAACACTCCATATATAATCAGAACATACATACATATATATACCGAGTGATGACATCTCTAAATACGACACCAGTCGAGTTCATGATTAATAAACAACAATCATGATCTAAAATAAACAAAACGGTTATTATGAAATAAAGAAACCAAAGAGGGATCTAATGGAAATTATGTAAAAGTAAAGAAATTACTAACTAATTAATTATGAAGGACATAGATAGAAACAAAAAAATCAAATATTGCTTTGAGCCAATAAACTAATGCATAAGGAACATATAAAACAAAGTCACCATACCAACATAATGAGTGAAACCCACTATTATCTCACTAATAATTGATAATTCTTAGGCCCTGACCATAATACATTTTCACTCTCTGTGTTAATCAACATCACTCTTTCATCTCAAGAGTGTAATTTGTACTCAATAATTTAGTCATCAATTATACTAATGTAAGAGCAAACAAAGTCAATATTCCTCTTCAAATTTAAAGTTAACTCTTCCCATATGTCAAATTTAAGGCATTTTAGGTTATTTCTAATATCTATAGCTTCCTCCCATCTTCAATTGACATACATGGATCTTCTCCATCTCCATCCTTATGCTTCAAACAATAAAGAAACATATATAATATGGATTGAGACTATTCTTATATCTAGATAAATACACTCCTTAGAAATTCCACTGAACCACATCAGAGCTTATCACTTAACATGTTTGGTGAAACTTTTGTAAGGTAATTGACCAAGTACTACTCACTAGGAAAATATTAAGTTCAAACCTGGAATATTAAGTTCCTCTTCCATATTCACAAGGGGTACACTGCTTATTCATTCACCATCAAGATCATGAGGAGGAGAATATTCAAGCCCAACTCCTTTTCCATTTTGTCCATCCTGATCATAGTTTGTCTCCATATTGTCTTGAAATATAGTATCTTCTTGATTATCTATATTGAAAAATCGAAAAGAAAAGTCAAATTAAATTCTAAATTATATTTAAACTATTAACAAAAAAAATATTTCCATTAAGTAAAAAAAACGTAATTAGATTTTGAACATGTCTTATACCTTTCTCCATTTCAGCATGCTCATGATTCCCACTAAATGGATCCTCATTTAGATTAGGTATACCTACATCAGAAAGGGAAAAAAGTAAAAATTATAATTTATCACAAGGACATATGAGAACTGTATGACAGTAGTTCTCCCATATTGTAAAAAAAATTAAACTATTACTAGCTTGTACCTTCCTCAAGAAAAACAATTTCTTCATTGTTCTGATCTTGATATGTTTCTTGTTGGCTACTAAAGACTGCATTAAAAAAAATAGCTTTTACTTATATCCAAAATACATAGATTTTTAAGCCAATTTAAAAAAGTATAAAGATTGACCTTTTTGTACCACATCCGATTCCTTATTTCCCACTACTGCATCATGTTGTTTCTTCTTCATTTTATGAATTCTAGCCAGTGACATTGGTGGAATGAAATTACCTTTTGTATGTCCTTCTTTCAAAAAATTTGTCTTAGCCTGAAACAAATTTCAAAACATATAACAAGAATACATTATACATTCATATATAACTTATAAATTACTATTTTGTGTCCATACCTTTTTTGAAAATGCAAGTTGGGCTTCTTTCTCACATTCCTCTTCCACAAGATCATCATCAGGAACATACTCATCATTTTCCTTGGTAGCTTCTCTTCTTCCCTTTCTTTTCTTCTCCTGTGTACTTTCTACTAAACTTGTCAAAGAGGAAGCAATATGTTTTAAGCCCAAGGATTTCAATCTCCCCTTGTTAGCTTGAATTACCATAAGCCTCCTTTGTTCATACTCATTAAGTGGTTGCTTTGAATTTGTCTTTCCTCCATGTCTAGTCATATTTAAGCTATTCTAAAAAGTAGCAGCTATTAAAACAATTAATATCACTTATTAATTCTTTGGATAATATTTGCAAATTAAAAAATGATACAAATAAGATAAATGATAAAATTATATTATTAAACCTTAGTTACTCATAAAAAGCCAAACGTTATGTAGTTTATAGTTAAGTAAGTTTTAAATTCATATGTATTTGTAATTTAATAAAATTTTGACTTGTTAATTAATTGGATCCAACTTTTGATTTGTTTTGTTTTTTTCAATTTATACCATGATTTTGTTCATGTAAGAGGAAGTGAGTTGTTCTCCAAAAAGAAACTACTTTATTTTTAGGAGTAGGATAACACAATATTTGGTTCCACATTCTTTATTCATATGGTCTTTTATGTAGTGATTTTTATGATAATAGTAATTCTTAGTTCATTGTTTCTGAAAATAAAAAGAAAAACTAGAAATGTACTTGTACTCTTTTTTAACATTACTGGGTTAGGTGGTCTATTTTTTAATTTGTATAGATTTATTTGGATTTTTTAGAGTTTTATGAATTGATTATATTATGTTTATTATTATTATTATATATATATATATATATATGACAAATAGCATCTTAGGATCCTTTATCTTTTAATTTTTTGGTGTATTAAACCCTCGATCTTTTATTTGGACACATTAAATCTCTAATCATTTAGTGTTAGTCGCCTAAGACCCAAACTAACAGACTTAACAGTTCATGCCATGGCTGTCACTATTTTAACAAATCAAACCACTAATCAAGTGACACGGGCATACGATGAGAGATTTATCAAAATTAATTTTCATTTCCCTAATTGGCACCTGAATGACCCTTTCTTTTTTATCTCGTTCTTAAATCTGCACTCCATAGATAAGGATTTCTAGCATGCACTAAAGCTTAAATCATAATTATTTCTTTCAAGAAATTGGTTTCATTCTGCTGTTAATAATTATCAAAGATGGAAGATGCAGGGAGAAACTAGTACCAATTCAACATTATTTTTATAAATATAATTGCATGCAGGTCACTTGAATAGTGGTCTGATTTGTCAAAATTGTTGCCATCATTTTAGATTTGTAGGCATAATATATATGAGGTATCAGTTTTCATTATTTTGGATTTGCAAAATAGTTTTGGAAATTTGAAATTATTAGATACATATGTTCTATGGCAATTGTTGCCAAAGATGGATATGATTTCAAGCAAACTTGATTTAGTGTACATATTATTGAAATTAAAAAAATGGGACTGCTGTCAAAACGTTGGCAGCAGAAGCTATGGCAGTGTTTCTTCCTAGCAGTGACGATATGGACCTGTATTTAGGTAGCCAAGCTGCTATCCATCATGGACAATAGTTGCAATGGATCAGTGGCGCTATCTGTTACATAGTGCCGAAATGTTCAGGACTGTAGTAATGAGCCGGGCCAATTGTTTTTCAGGCTAAGAGTTCTCCATTCCTCTTTATAAGCTCTAAGTCTAAGGCAAGCTAAAATATTGAAGTCAAGGTTCTATTGAAATGAGGAAATTTCTTATTAGAATTAGACAAGCCATATTGATTCTAATAAAGAATAGAATTAGAGTGAGAGTAGCAAACCGAAAGTATGCTCCTCTTAGTCGTGTGTTTACTTCCTAGACACAAACCAATTAGCTAGCGGAAGCCAATTATCACCATGATCCAAAAATATCCCAAGGGATATAAAAAAAAACACTGCTTCCTGATAAAATGAAAGAATGCATGATTTTCAACATGTAATAAAGGAGATACTTTCATTCTTGAGATCGCTTATACAGTTTAAAGTGCACCCTGAAGTAGAAATTCATTATTTATTTTTATTAACCTGCTCAGCCTCACATTCTTTATCAATTAAACCTCGCATTTATGTTATCTGTTGCTGTCTTATCTAACGAAGGAAAACGAGTACTGACAAATCCAGAGAACACAACTTGAAGACCATATTGATTACAGGAAAATGGACAAACTTTTTTTTTACTCGATTCGAAATTGGATGGGTCAGTCAAGCCAATTCTATCCTTCCTGATTAGAGGTGCTAGTTCGAGTTCAGCTCGTGACAAGGCCTTTTTGGTCAAAACTCTAAATCATATAAACACTTAGATAGAGGCTTTCTCACATGCTTGCTTAATGGGTGGCAACTATCCTTTTAAATAGATCGTTGTCACTACAACTGACTCACTAAAACGAGGAAATCCTATTGTGTTATTGGCTTTGAACCAAATTACTAACCAGGTTCTGCCCTGTGCTCTATCAATCTAGTCCGTCTCTAAATCATAGATTCCATCAAGCGAGCTTGTAGACTTACACTTTTTACCTTAAACGGTTACACTAAAGACAAAGCATTTAATTACATATAGAAGGAGTCACAGTAAGAAGTATCAACAAAGGGTAGAGTCTCACTCAACACCCAATCCACAGGAGGTTTTGATTCTTCTTGTGCACAATGGAGATGAAAGTCAAGAAGGAGAATAAGAAATACCAAGAACATGCAAATCGGTGACATTCTGGAATTCTTAATTTCTCTACCAACTAATTATTACCCTTATTTAGAATTATAAATTCGTAATAGAAATTTCTTAGCCCATGACACAAGAACACATATCCACTAAATTAGCACAGCAAACACGATTAAAAAACACATAACCACAAAATCTACAATGCTTCATATGCATAATAAGATCCTAAATTAACTTTAAACAAAAACTCTTATAAAAGAACCCTTACCACCAGCAGCGATGAAGTCAATAGAACCAGTTCTCCGCAGCACAAAAATAACCTTTTTGAGCAGCGTTAACAGCTTCCTCGGACACCGGCAATAACACTCCTCTCCGATTGGATCGTCTAAAATTAGAAATAATGGCTATAAAGAAAGAAAAAATCAGAAACCCAGTAGGAGATAGTCAATCGGAACTGTTCTCATATTCTAGAGACACTAGAATTTGGAGAAGATTATGGAATGAAGGAATCTATGGAGAAATTGAATGAATTTGGCCCAAATAATTTCTGTAGCAAAGGATAGGTGGAATAATATTTGCTTTTATGAGTTTGTGGAAGATCATTTGTTGTTGTAGACTAGTGGCCGGGAAAGTGAAAGGGCAATGTCATTGAATTTTTTGGCGCAAATAACATCTACTTTATCCCGCCAATATAAAAAAATTTGGAAAATTACATATTTAAACCTTTGATGAATTTATTTTTTATTAATTAAACAATTAATCTTTTAAACAGATATATTAAATCCCTGATTAATAATTGTTTTAACATAAATCTTTTAAATGTTTATATTAATCTTTTTATCAATTATTTTTTAACACATTAAGGCTCCATTTAAATCACACACATAGCCGGATCCTCTAATAAGGGCTTGTTTAAAAATAAATGATGAAAAACTTAACGTACCTATTTAAAAATGTGTTAAAAAATAATTGATCAAGATATAATATATCCATTTGAAAGATTAAGGACGTAATCAATAAAAAATAAATTGGTCAAGGGCTCAAATATGTATTTACGAAAAAGATAAATCAAATTAAATTGTTTATTTTTTTAATTATAAATGAAATAATTGAAATTAATTTTAGTTGCCATGAAATAAATTATTTTGGACATAAGTAATTTTATGCCACAGGGGTATTTTTTCCGTGACATAAATAGATTTAGCCACATGAAAAAAATTACTGTGGCAAAATCTGTGGCACAAGTGTATATTTGCCACGGAAAAAAATTACATGTTGCATAAATATATCAGGAGATCCTAAGTTTGTGGTGGAATATATTTTTCCCGTGGCTAAATGAAAATACGCCACAAATTTTGAATTCTCGTGGCATGATTCGTGACCCAAGTGATGATTTGTTGTAATGATTCCTCCTAATCATCATAAGACCACAAATTCTAATGTTTCCTTCCATTAACTCCATCATTTATCCATATCCACATTACTGTAACTATTATTTATACATAACTCTTAGTAACTCTCAATTGCAACCTAGTTAATTCCATCACCATAATCCACAATAAAACTTCAAATATCATTCATATCTTCCTAACATACACCAAATCTCACTTTAATAAATTTAAATCACAATTGATTTCATCAATTGCATATATATCAGATATATTTCACCTATCTCCAAGTTCTACAGACTTCAAAAATATCACTTTTGAACCGCTAATATGTACGATATTATATTTTTCTTAAACTTCAAATAATTTGAATCAATGATTTGCATCAACATATAATCTTACTTCATCATAATAATAATACTTATATCTATACTTTTTCACTCCCATCATTATTTGTCAATCATTAGCATCAACGTCACCATCACTCTTATAAGAGTCATTTCATAAACATCAACATCAACATCACTAATATAAACCTCATTATGATGATACAATTTCCTATCAATAAGAGTCATTTCATAAACTCTTAATATCAACATCACTATTATAATTCTCTATTTAACTTCTCAAAATCAATTAAGCTAACATGCTATTTTTTTTAATCACCACTATATATATCATTTATCAATCTAAAGAAACTTCAATCTTTCCTCCAAAACATATAACCAAGGAAAATAGAGTACCTCAATTACGATAATCAATGTTTTTTTTCTGTCTTCTCCAAACTCCAAATAATATCTTTACACCCATAAAAGTCAATAAATCTATAATATCATTCGATTTTCTTATTTGATCTATAAACACTCAATTTGATCCTTATATAAACTTAAACCATAATCACACAAACTTCAACTAAAAAGAACTTTCCAAACTAATTCATAACCATAACTCATTTGGCTTCAATTAGCCCTTTTATATCATAAAAATCATATTTGGATTTCAATCCAAAATAATAACAACAATAACCGCAATAGATTTCTCAATCCAAAAACAATTCGTAAGAAATCATCAAATTCATTTTATTCAATATAGATATATATTGAAACCAAAAACATATATGTATATATGTAAATCAACCAAATTAAGCCTTAAATCAACATAATCAAGTAAAATCTGAAATTCACATAGAAGCATAATCAATAGCTTCATTTGAACCGTAATTTCACAATAAAAAGCAAAATCATGAAAAACCCCAATTTTACAAAATTCCTGCATAACCCTAAAATATCAATTTCTGAAACTTCTTTGATTATATATATATCCATATACATAAAACTCAAAATATAGTTGATAGTTACTTACCTTGGCTACTAATTGAACAAAATACACCCGATCGATTCACCGCTGTATAAAGATGCTATAGTTTCAATTTCGAGTGATTCGGACGGTCGAATCTCGGTAAATCAAAGAAACGGTGGAGAAACAGTTCAGAGAAAACTGATGAATTTAAAATGATAAGAAAAAAGAAAAAGAAAAGAAAAAACAATGGATAATCTCTGCCTCTCCGACAGAGTTGGATTTATATATACCATAATTGGCAAATATTCACTTTGGTCCTCCATCTTTATATAATCTTTTAAAAATGATCCTAAACTTTTAATTTACACCTAAAACCATCAAATTAACTCCAAACTTTTCCCATAGCACCAAATAAAAATCACACACCCAATAATTATAATATATACTACTATCAATGTATAAATTCTAGAAATTTAGACCCGGACGTGACACATGTAGTGAGATTAAAAACAATTTTGATTGGTCGGGAGCATTGCTCCCGGAGTACTGTAAAATTTATCATCAATAATATCAAAAGTTCATTTCTGAAAAAAAAGAAAAATAGAATACTCTTAGAGTATTGTGCTCCTTAAAAACACATTTAAAAGAAAATATTTTTATTCTAGATTTGGATTAGTAATGATTTTTCTATGTCATGTTAATCTGGTATTATAATGACATAATAATAATAATATACAACTTTTTTTATACGTGAAAATTGATTGATATCGTCAATTTTACCAAATATTTTTGTCCAATTCATTATTCTTATCTATACTATATATATATAATTACGGAAGCAGAGAGAAATGAGGAGAAGTGTTTTGGAGGTCTTTTTGATGAGTTGTCAACGTAGTAAAAAATCAGATTAAAAATATTTAATTAATTAAAAATAACAAATTTATATTTATAATATATTAAACAATTACTAGCCTATTAATTAAAATAATAATAAAAAGCAAGAGTTACGGGAAGATGAAAAAACACAAAGCAAAGGAAATCCAAAAGTCACAAATAAACTTATATATAAAGCATGATAGATAGTATTCCACCATTATATTCATTGGTCACGATAGATAGTATTATATTTCTGAAGGTAAATATTCGATTTTTTTCATATGTTGTAGTTATTTTGTTCTCAATTATTTTGTTGTTTTATTTTTATTAAACAATAGTTGTTATAGTTTCATCTTTCAGATCCATTTCTGTTGTTACCCAGGTTCTATACCTCTCGCTATCTTATCCATGTTTTCTTTTTTATTTGTCTTTTTTTTTTCTTCCAAACTGATAGCTTCAATTGAAGAAATCCGATAAAAATAGAAGATGCATGAACAACTAAAATCGGGAAACACAAAAGTGTCAAAAATTACAATAAATTCTTATGTTTCTGAAGGTAACTATTTGATCTTTTTTCATGTGTTGTGGTTATTTTTGTTCACAATTTTGTTGTTGTTTTCTTTTTATTAAACAATAGTTGTTATAGTTTCATTTTTCAGAGATGAAATTTCATTTCTGTCGTTACCCAGGTTCCATACCTCTCGCTACCTTATCCATGTTTTCTTTTTTATTTGTCTTTTTTTTTTCAAAATGACTAAAATAAAGATTTTATAAATTTGTATTCTTTTTTAGTATATGTTGCTAGGTGTTATCGTTTCGATTGTTAACTCTTAACTAAATTTAGATTTTCGGCTTTATATGAACTCAATTTTTGGCTTTCTCAATTGTGCTGTTGTTTTATTTTTATTAAACAATAGTTGTTATAGTTTTATCTTTCAGAGATGAAATTCCATTTCTGTCGTTACCCAGATTTCATACCTCTCGCTACCTTATCCATGTTTTCTTATTTATTTATTTATTTTTCAAAATGACTAAAATAAAGATTTTGTATATTTGCATTCTTTTTTAGTATATGTTCCTAGGTGTTATCGTTTTGATTGTTAACTCTAACTAAAATTTAGATTTTCGGCTTTTTATGAACTCAATTTTTAGTTTTAATTGAAATTAGATTAATTTTTCTAATTCGGAACCTGTTGAAACCCACTCATTTTTTTAGTTTGAGTTTATCTAATTGATATGGATTGTATTTTTTAATTTTATGCATTTTGGTACAAATAGATATAAAGTTTCACACGATAGTTGTTCATTGAAGTTTGAGACATATTAAATAAAATATTAAAGAGATATTGGAATATTAAACTTACAATGAAGTTTATTTCAATATAAATTATGTTATATTATTATTATTATTATCAAGAAGTTATTTCTTCCCAATTTTCTAGACAAGGAGATTGTAAGCGTCTAATACGCTTGATAAGATGTTTATTCTTGAAGAATGTGGATTATGCTAGATACGAATTCAAAATCAAGATAAATAAAAATAAATTTTGATGCTCAAAATCCTAAAAATGTACATTAATTATGGATATTGAGATAATTGCTTTTGCAACATTGGCTTATATAATTTTTAACTATTATATTATGGTTCGTACAAAATTGTTAGTATTTCAAGAGTTTTTAACAGATGAAAATGAAATATGATCATAGGACAAATTATTGAAAAATATTAATTAAGAAAATATTATTATTTGAATCTCTTCAAATTCTCAAATGTTGAGCATAATTATTCTAATTAATATAATTAATTTCACATATTAATTATAAAACGTTTCTTTTTTGTACTGAGTGGTTACAATTGCAATTTAATTCTATTTAACTAAAATTAATTTATGGACTTAATACTTCATTAAGAAAAAATAAAATGTTTAATTAATGAGAAAAAAATATTTTCACTCTCCTCTTTATACGCTTATGTCTCGACATTCTCTCTTATTTAAAAAAAAAACCCCGAGAGGAAGATGGTTCTCTTCTAATTATCTTTTTCGTCCCTTTATTTTTTTCAATTCTTTTGTTTGTTTTTCTTACTTACAAAATTCAAGAATATACAATTATTAGAAAATATTAATGAAGTCAAATAAGTGATATCTACGAGTATGGCTGATATTCTATATAGTGAAAGAATGAATAACAAATTGATCGAATGTTTTGATGAGATATTACGAGATGAAAATAGGAGAAATCATCATCTTAAACCGATTTAATTAGATATATTGGGTTATTTGTAGCAGAATGAATAATTAAATTCGAATACTTGGTGATCATGAAATTCCATCAACCAAAATGATTATCATCAAGATGAATTTGTGACTAATTCTTACGAATTTTATTTTTTTATATGTAACATATTGAATTGATAAAGTTTCTTCATATGCAACATTAGAAAAGTATTGATTGTAATAGTTTATAGAATAATATATTGATGTTGCTTCCATTTTAACATAGATTGTAATTCTTTTGTATCGTAGATATAATATTTAATTTTAATTTAGTTTAATTCAATTTTTGTTTAACATATATTGTAATTATTTTGTATCGTAAATATAATATTTAATTTTAATTATAGTTTAATTCAATTTTTGATTTTTCATTATATTCTAATATATTTCTTAATTAATCTGCTAATTTATTATTATTGTTTCACAGAATTTAAAATATGAAAATGTATTAAAATTCCTAAAAAGTACAAATCATTGAATTTTATAAAAATAAATAAATCATTCATTTTTAATTAAAATTCTATAAAAAAAAGTAGTCAATTATTTTTAAAATTAATTTAATTTGAATTATCATTAAAAAATATATATTAATTTCAAATATACATAATATAAATTTTTTTCATAGCATGATATAAAATTATTTAAAAGTAAATATGTCAATTTATTTATTTATCTAAATTATATAAAAGTTTCATACCCCGTGCATTGCACGGGTTTTCGACTAGTTATTTTAGTTGTAAAGTGTAAACTAGAGAAAACAAGAATCCAAACTTATAACTGAGTTTAGCATTAAAGAGAATGATATCTACTGGTGGTGATTTTAATTCCTAATCTAAATCCATATTCATAATAGATTGTTGGCTAGAAGTTCAAATGAGAGATTTAGAGAACTTAAAACATATACTTCCAATTTTCAATGAAAGAAAAAATTGAACTTCTAAACTAAAATAATATATATATATATGAATATTTTATTCAGATTTTTAACTTTTTTATTTTTGATATTGAACGGAACTGAAAATACTCAAATATATCTAAAATCATAACTGGTTCCGAACTGAATAATTAAATATAAACTAAATCCAAATACCGACTTGAGTCTATTTGATTCGATAGTAGAGATGTATTTAAATATTTTATCTAGATCCATATTCAAAAGATTGCTTGCTAGCTAGGAGTTCAAATGAGAGACCGATAACTTCTTTACATTGATTATTAGAAGTACTTTCAACCTTAGTTTAATGGAGTTTAGTGACGAAATCCAGATTAAGGGTATGTGGATACTCATTGGTTTTCGAAAACGACAAACAAAAAAACTTATTGAACTGTGTACCTAATTTAAAATTAAATATGAATGGAATATCCATCCATCACCAAATATTCCTGTCCATAAATCTTGAATATGTCACTGAGTGGTGGATCCAAGATTTTATATATGAAAGCTAATACTCAACCATTTTAAAATATTGAAATTATAGTGAGGATTACAATGCGGTGGTCAATGGTGGACCGTATATTATCTCCAATCATGTTTTGGCTCTGAGACCTTGGGTCCCAAATTTTGACCCCCATGACTGCTCTGTTAACAGAATCCTTACTTGGGTTAGGTTCCCAGGCATTCCTCTTGAATACTATAGTGATAGATTCCTGAACAAGATTGGTAGCCTGGTTGGTAAGGTCCACCATGTCGATAAGACTACCATTGGGGCAGTAAGAGGCAAGTTTGCCAGGGTCTGTATTGATATTGATCTTGCTAAGCCTCTTCTTTCTCAATTCTGTATTCAGAATAAGGTTTTTCATATTGAATATGAAGGTATACATAATATCTGTTTTGAATGTGGTATGTTTGGCCATACATTTGAGGGATGTCCTAAGAAGAGGAAGGAGGCGGAGGAGTTGATGCAACCTATCATAGGTGGAGCTGAGAAAAGTCAGGGGGAAGAAAGGAGTTTTGGGCCATGGATGCTGGCCAAGAGGTCAGTGAGAAGGAAGCCAAGTGCTAATGTTAGTTCTATTCATCCGCCAGATATTAGTCGGAAGATGACTACGCTCCAGATTGCCCCTGAGATCAAGGTCAGACCCCCGGATATCAAGAAGAGGAGTGAGGCTGGTGTGGTCTCAGCTTCTGGCTCGGGGTCTAGGTTCGGTGTCTTGTCCCTGGAGGAAGGTCGGGAATCGGACCCTTCCAATGAACAGATTGATTTGAGCATGCTTGGTCTGGAATCGGTCGAGCCTGTTTCTAATCGGGGTAAATCTATTAATCCCCTCTTTGTCTCTGATGCTAAGGATAAAGGGAGCTCCCAGTCTCACCTTTCTACAGGGGAAGGGTCGAGAAGTAAGGCTGTTTCTCTGAATCCTCCTGTGGATGCTCCTATTGGAAAAGCTATAGGAGTGAGTAAGATGAACATGAAGAAACTTAAAGTGAAACGTAAGAAGAACCTTAATGGGTTAGACTCTTGGGCTAAAAGGGGACCTTCTGGGACTTCCTCTAGGCTCTCAGGAGCCCCGAATAAATACCTGATCTAGGGTTTGGGCTTGTGTTAGTAGTCTTCCTTTCTGATGGATTTCTTTGTTTGGAATGTTAGAGGTGCGGCGAGCAAGGCAACCCGCATTCATGTTAATGATCTTATTAAACAGTTTAACCCCTCTTGTTTTGTTCTTCTAGAGACCAAGGTCAGTGGAGCCAAAGCAGACGAGGTGGTTAGAAAGTTTAAGAATTGGAATTGTGTCAGATCGGAGGCTACTGGCCGGGCTGGGGGGATTTGGCTCTTTTGGAAGCCATGTCTTGTTAATATTGATATTGTTAGTATGGACTGTCAGTTCATTCATAGTAAGGTGTGCTACCCTGGTAATAAACATTTCTTTGTTACCTTTGTTTATGCCGATCCTGTTCTTTCTAATCGTACAAGGTTGTGGGAGATCCTTCATTCTATTAGCTCTAACATGGTGGAGGCTTGGTTGGTGGCCGGGGATTTTAATGATATTGCCCTTTTAAGTGATCAGAGAGGAGGGGGTAATCATTATGTGAACCGGTGCCTTAACCACAAGCGTAGTATGGATCTGTGTGGGCTTTCAGACCTGGGTGCTGCTGGCCATAAATTTACCTGGAAAAGAAATAGCTTGTTTGTGAGGTTGGATAAGGTGTATGCTAATGTTGCGGCTATCTGTAGGTTTCCTGAGGTCAAGGTGCTGAATCTCCCCTTCCGTCACTCTGACCATTGCCCTATCCTCATTAATTTGGTCAAAGGTAACCGGCTGAAAGGTAACAGACCCTTTAGATATCTTGTGGCTTGGGATTCTCATCCCGACTTTAGGAATTTCGTGAAAACCAATTGGCATCCCCACTCTGATGTTCTCCTCGCTGCTGAGGAATTCAGAAGGAAGGTGGTTGTTTGGAATAAAGACATCTTTGGCCATATTATCAGGAGGAAGAATAAACTCTTGAGGAGGATGGAAGGCGTTCAGCGTTGCTTGGAGGCTCGTTTCGACCATAGCTTAAATGGTCACCTTAGAGCTCTCCAGAACGAGTTGGAAGCTGTGCTTAGACAGGAAGAGCTTCTTTGGTTCCAGAAGTCTAGGAAGGCCTGGATTCAAGACGGGGATCGGAATACCAGGTTTTTTCATCTCTCTACGATCATTAGGAGACAGAGGAATAGGATTGATGCTATCAAGGACGCTAGTGGCGAGTGGATTTTTGAGGAGGAAGACATTCGTCGCTCAGCCCTTGATTTCTACAAGGACTTGTTTAGAGAGGAAGCTGTGGACTTGGAGAGTGCCCACTCTGGTATTTCCTTTCCTCGTTTGGGGGAGGAGGCTATTAAAGATGCTTTCCATCCTATTGACCTTAAAGAGATTGATCTGGCCTTCTCTAGCATAGGGTCCACTAAGGCTCCTGGGATTGATGGTATCCCCGCTAGTTTCTATCATAAACACTGGGATACTGTTAAGGAGGGCATATACAGTTTTGTGTTAGGTGTTTTTGGTGGCTCTAACGATATCAGGTCGGTTAATAAAACCCTCATTGTCTTGATTCCTAAGGTTGTTAAGCCTTCCTCCTTCCTCCAGATGAGACCCATCAGTCTTTGTAATGTTTTGTATAAAGCTATTACTAAGATTGTGGCTAATAGAATCCGGAAGATCCTTCCGGATATAATTAGCCAGAACCAAGGGAGCTTTGTTCCTGGTAGACAATTGATGGATAACGTTGTTATTGCCCAGGAGGTTGTCCATTCTATGAAGATTAAGAAAGGTAAGAAAGGGATTGTGGCCCTCAAACTGGATCTGGAGAAAGCCTATGATAGATTGAACTGGAGCTTTCTTCTGGATAGTTTAGCCAAAGCTGGCATCCCGGAGAACTGGAGGATTTTGATTGAGAAGTGTATCTCCTCTCCTGTTTTCCAGGTCATGATCAATGGGGACATGTCGGATGAGTTTTCTCCCTCCAGAGGAATTCGTCAAGGAGATCCTATGAGTCCCTTCCTCTTTGTTATTGCCATGGAAAGACTGTCTCACCTGATCCAAGAGGCAGTGTGCAAAGGGACTCTCCACCCTGTTTCTATCAACAGACATTGCCCCCTTATTACCCATTTACTCTTTGCTGATGACGTCATGCTTTTCGTTGAGGGTAATGAGGAGCAAATTAAAACAGTTATGGATATCATTGATTGTTTTTGCGAGGCTTCTGGCCAGAAGGTTAACATCCAAAAGTCCCGTATGCTTTGTTCCAAAAATATGGACAATAGCTTGTGCAGAAGACTGAGTGAGCTCTCTGGCATACCTCTGACGAACTCTTTGGGGAAGTATCTTGGGGTTCCTCTTCACAGTGACAGGGTTTCCAAAGCCTCTTTCAAGGATATTTTGGACAAAACTAATGGTTTGTGTGCTAGCTGGAAAGCTAATTCTCTTTCCCTTGCAGGTTGCCTTACCTTGATCCAGTCAGTTAACTGCGCTGCTCCGAACCACATCATGCAGGCCTGTAAGCTTCCTGAGCCTGTCCTTAGTGACCTGGATAAGATAAATCGGCGTTTCCTGTGGGGTGAGTCTGGAGATGGGAGAAAGGTTCACCTGGTCCCGTGGAAGGAAGCTTGCCAGCCTAAAAACAGGGGGGGTCTTGGTATTAGGCAGGCAAAGGACAATAATAAAGTCCTGTTAATGAAACTTCTTTGGAGAATGTGGCAATGCCCCTCCTCTCTTTGGGTCCGTCTCTTGTGCGGGAAGTATCGGAAAGATAGAATCTTTGGTGGCCCGAAGGAGAGGGTTGTTAGCTGTTCCTTCCTCTGGAAAGGGCTCAGTGCCGTGTTTGCTGAATTCTGTACGGGGATTGGCCTGGAGGTGGGTAATGGTAGATCTATTAGCTTCTGGTATGACACCTGGATTGGTGATAAACCGCTGATTGATGTGTGTAATGCCCCTCCGTCGGCTGATCTCCTTTCCTGGAAAATTGCTGATGTGGTGGACTCGGAGGGAGACTGGATCTGGTCAAAGTTCGACTCTTTCTTTAGTCTGGAGACCCTTCTTAACATTAGAGGAGTGAAGATTAGCAATCAAGAGGAGGATAAGGATAGACATTGTTGGGCCTTGACGAATAATGGTACTTATTCTTGTAAATCGGCCTATGAAGCTTTTACCCCTAATAGGGCTGATCCTCCCTTGGAGATTTGGAAGTCCATATGGTCCCTCAAGATCCCTTACCGTATCAGGAGCTTCCTTTGGCTGGGTATCAAAGACAGGCTCCTTACGAATGCGGATAGGCACAGAAGGCACTTGACTGAGTCTAGTGCCTGTAGTAGATGCAGAGGCAATGTGGAAACCTTGTGCCATGCCTTGAGGGATTGCCCAAATAGTAAGAAGATCTGGGAAGGGATCCTCCCTCATCACATCCTCCCTTCCTTCATGGCCTTTTCTGAAGGGGACTGGTTCTCTCAAGGAGCCAAGGGGAACTTGCTGGCCAACATGGAGCACGGTGCCATCCTCTTTGCTATTACTTGTCACCAAATCTGGAAGTGGAGGAATGAAGAATTATTTGCGGGTAAGGCTGTCCTTATTCCTGATTTACTGTTTTTCTTCTCGAAGAAGCTCTTTGTTATTACTAAAAGCTTTGAAAGAGATTCCCTTGTTCGCCCCTCCCCGGATAAAGAGATCCTGCTAGTTGGCTGGAGTAAGCCTAGAGAAGGGTTTGCTAAGTTGAATACTGATGGCTCCTGCCTTAGCAATGGCAGAATTGCTGCTGGAGGAGTTCTTCGGGATGCTGGTGGCAATTGGATGGCGGGGTTTACCCATAACTTGGGGACGGGCTCCTCCTTTTCTGCGGAGCTCTGGGGTATCTTGTCAGGTATTAAACTCGCCATTCGCATGGGTGTTAAAAAGCTCTCGGTGGAATCTGATAATCTGGAGGCTATTAACAGGATTTCAGATAGCCATGTTGTTTGTCTGAAGAGCCAGAATCTCATCAAAGCTATTTTGAGGCTTCGTCCTGCCTTTGAGTATCTTAATTTCTCCCATATTTTTAGGGAGCAAAACCGCGTGGCGGATCGCTTAGCAGCTGCTGGGCATGGGAGAATGTTAGGTGTTTCTACCCTATCTGTTCCTCCTTCTTTTCTTTTGCCTTCTCTCCTAGAGGATAGGATTGGAGTCAGCCTTCCTAGACTGATCCCGGTGTAGGTTTTTTGTTGGTTTTATTTTTTTCCTTTCCTTTCTTACCAAAAAAAATAATAATATTGAAATTATAGTAAGAAACGTCATTATAAACTAAAATTGGGGAAGGCTATATGGGGCCGGAGCCCCCGAGCCTTGGACTGGATCCGCCTCTCCCATCATTAATTACAGCGATCTGCAATATGAGAAAGCGAGTTAAAGGAGCTACCACCCTCTCTCAAAGCCTTTTCACCACTTTCTTTCAATTTCACCACCCTATCCCTTCTTCTTCCTCCATCCCCATTCTCCTCCATTAATTCTCTAACAACTTGTTCAATCTCATTTCTTCCCGCAACCTGTTGAGTAGGCACAACCTTCAACCCAACAGCCACTCCAACCACTTCAATAAGCATTGCAGCATTCATTCTCTGCTCTGCATACAATGGCCAAGCAACCATAGGAACCCCATTCACTATGCTTTTTAAAGCCGAGTTCCAGCCACAATGTGTCACGAAACCACCCACTGATTCGTGCCTTAATATCTCCGTTTGTGGTGCCCAAAGTGGGACTACTATTCCGGTCTCTTGGGTCCGGGTCAGGAACCCGTCGGGGAGATAATCCGGTGTGTCGTCACTCCTTTAGCGTGTGTTGAATAGTGCAGCAGCTGAATCTGTGTCGATTGGCGGCCGTACCACCCAAATAAACCTGAATATTTAACAAAGAACGAAAAAATTACTTGTCGTGTGATAGCTACTAAACTACATTACACGGAAATGAAAACGGATATCAATACAAGTTATTTTTAAAAATCAAACGAAACAAAAATGCAGGATATATATGTAAATATTAATAATATATATATATATATATATATATATATATATATATATATATATAAAGGGTTATGTTATGCTTACTTTGTTTTTTATAAAGTAAGTATTATTTTTTTTTCGACCATTGGATGGTGATTAACTTTGACAAAGTAAACTCATCCAAAAACTTTTTATATTTTTTAGGCTTAAAGCACTTGTTGGCTCCTGACCTATCTAAAATTTGTGCATTTGGCCCCTGACCTATTATTTGGTCATATTTTGCCCATAACCTATCAAATTAGATAAAATCCAACCCATATTGAAT
The DNA here is from genome assembly GCF_963576675.1 of Euphorbia lathyris. NCBI lineage: Eukaryota > Viridiplantae > Streptophyta > Magnoliopsida > Malpighiales > Euphorbiaceae > Euphorbia > Euphorbia lathyris. Next base: position 81,947,868 of record NC_088914.1, on the reverse strand, counting down.
GAAAAATTAACTCTGTTGGAAAATTAACGGCAGTAACCAATACAAAAATGACACATGACACATAAATAAAATTAATTTCACTCTATCCGAACACTAGAAAAAGTTTTTAGGATTTTTTTACTATGTAAAATAGTTACTGTTGACATCTCCAGTTGAAAATTAATTTTATTTATATATCATGTGTCGTTTTTGTATTGGTGACTGTTGTTAATTTTCTAACAAAGTTAATTTTCCATTCAATATGGGTTGAATTTTATCTAATTTGATAGGTCAGGGGCCAAATATGGCCAAATAATAGGTCAGTGGCCAAATGCACAAATTTTGGATAGGCCATGGGCTAAAAAGTGCTTTAAGCCTATTTTTTATAATTTAATAATAGAATTGAAGATTAATATTTATAAATTCAGTAAAATATTTGAATTTTTTTCCAAACTCATAGAAAAGATAGCATTATATTTTTTATTTTATTATTTAAATTTCACGTTTAATCATATATTTGTAATGTGTTACTAATTTGTGATCAAATGATGATGATAAGATTTATGACCGAGAAGACAGTTTGATAAATTATTTCTCAAATTGACCAAATTATCAACGTTATTGGTAAACTTACATCATTTTAAACGTTAGGAATAAATTACTCTTGACCGTAAACATTGAGAGTATTTTTGCGTCTTATCCCTAAATATTCGAATAGACATACCTTTGCTTGCTCAACTCCAGCCCCCAAGCCAGCTCAGTAGTTTGCTCCGCCGAAAGAGTCCCACCACTCCCAAACGAGACATAAACAACAGACCGTTTTGGTTGCAAATCAAGCCAATCCAACACCTCACTACTCCTCGGACGACCAACCACAGGTCGAACCAGCGGTCCAACCGGATAAACCGGCACCTTACTGCTCCTCCTTCCACATCCAAGTGCACTAAGCGTTTTTCCCTCCAAACCCTCCCAAGTATTAACCAAAACACCATCACCCCTCATTATCTCAACCCCCATACGCACAATACTCATCCCACATCCCACCATTCGGCTCAACCAGCGGTGCAAACGTATCCTCAAACCGGACCGCCTTACAACCCGGAATAACCAACGGTCTCCGGTTCATCACATGCTCATCCTCAACCATCTTTCTATCCAATGTAGGAACATGGATAGTCAAAGCAAGAAACCAAGCATTAGAAGCAATAAAAACGTACTTAAAACATGTTGAATTCCTCAGCCATTGATAAAGCTTCGGTCCCGAAAAGATCAACAACAAGAACTTTAGGACTAAATTGCAATTCTGAAATTGCTTGATTCAGGCTTGGTAAAGCCTGGTGCATCATGGTTACGAGTTGGGTTAGGATAGGAGTTGAAGGGTTGATTAAGGAAGAGATGTCAACAGGAGGTAGAAGGATAATTTCAAATAGTTTTGGGGTGATTTGTAAATTTTTTATTAGCTGATTTTGAGTGAGGGAAGCATCGTTTGTGACCACAAAAAGAGTTACTTGGAAGCCATGGTTAGCCACCATGTGTTTGGCTAGCTCTGCAATAGGAATTATGTGACCCATGCCTGGGCTAGCCAATAGGACTGCATGAGGTTTTGTTGTTTCCATTTTTGTAAAATTCATAAGGGTAATTGAAATAGTTTTTTGATTATATATATATACTAGAAAGATACCCTTGCTTCGCTTCGGGAGAAAAAACTTCACAAATTTTATGTCTAAATTAAAATTACAAAAAATTAAATAATTAAAATATTAAACACTTATTTAATTTAAGTGTGTTTTTTCTTTACCACTTAAAATAGTCAATTAAGTAAAAATCATTTATTCTGATAAGTCAAAATATTTTTTTTGGTGAATGATAGGTCAAAATATTTAACTTAACACTTTAAGTTAAATATTACTACATCCGTTTCATATTAAATGTCTTTTTAGAGATGTTTTTTTTTGTTTCATATTACATGTCATTTTATATAATCAGTACACGTTAAGTCATCTTTTTTTATACTATAAAATGCGGGTTTACGGAAATTAATTAGAATAATGGACTTATTATAAAATAAATAAATATTGGAATCAATAAATAAGGGGCGACCATGTCTTTTTTTCCAATATCCTTAATTTCTATACAAATCTCTAAAAAGACATGTAATATGAAACAATATTTTTATAACAGTTACATCATTTAATACTTTTAGTACTTATAATTTTCAATACTTAAAATTCAGTAATTATTTTTTTAGTACTTAATTTTAAGTTTTATCAAACATCACTTAAGTCTTTAGAATCTTAACCCTGAGATTTTAATAAATCTAGATTATTAAATTTAAACCTTAGAATACTAAGAATTTTCATTCTAAAATTTTAATAAGTCTAGATCTAACCGTGAATAACCAAATTTATTTGGTTAAATAGGCTTACATAAACACCATTGTTAATATAATATTATAATTTAAGTGGTCTAAACTTTACATAATAAGAGTACAGGCTAATGGATATTTTTATGTTCATCTATCCATAAATAGAATGTACAAAAGAATAAATTGGACTTTTTTATAGACATAAAGTGGACTTTGAAATAACAAAAAGACAAAAAGGAAAAAAATATAAAAAGAAAAGGAATATGATATGAGTGAGGAAAGGAAAAGAAACCTTTTAAAAAGACCATAGAAGAAACGGCATCGTTTTGCTCCCACCTATATGGGTGCCACAAAAGCTGAGAGAAATTAGTGGAGGATATAATGGATTGTTGATGGCAAATTTGGAAAATGAGGAGTAGAAAATAGAGGAGGGTAAGATTGGAATAGATTGGAAAAAATTTTGAATTGGTACTGTTCACACAGTTTCACTTTTATAAGTATACTAGAATTCGCTTCGGGAAAAAATAAGTTGATAATTTTTATTAAATTGATTTAGGTTTCTTCTCTAGATTGAGAGGGGATATTTTCTTTGTTCGTCGTCTCGATCTACTTCACCTTTATGTTTAACACATGTAGTGACGTATTTAGGATTGTTTATCGTGATTTATGAGTATTAAATTAATATTTTTTTAGTGTTTTTACATAAAAAAAAAGTTAAATCTTTGTTTACAGTTTCCATAGAATTTTTAACGTTTTTCGGTAATCAGTGGGTGCCAAAGCCTCCAAAACTCTCTTGACCCTGTCCCTGAACACACGCTAATTCGAATAGATTTTTTTTTTTGGATAAGGTGCCAAAACGGGTCTATTGTTTTTGGGAAAGTATTAATTTAGGCTACATGTACAAAATAACACCAATATAGGCTTAACGTTAAAAAAAGTATCAATTTAAGCTTCGATAACAGATTGGACACGTCGTTTCTATTACTTCATTAAGTTCTGATTTATTCTTCCACGCATAATTGACAGAACTTAACGGAATATTATCAATAACGTGTCTCGTTCCATTAGCACTAAAAACCATAGATCTATTTTAATACAGTATCTCTTTTGAATCTATTATTTTTATAGATGTTTTTGTCCTTTGAAAAACTCAATTTATTTCTTCCATTTTGAAAGACAGAAAAATTAAAGATTTAGTGTGTTGAGAAGTGTGTTGAAAGAATTAAAAAAAAAATTAAACATTATGTGGCAGGGATAGCCAAAAGAAAACAAAGAGTAAAACAAAATAAACAAACCAAAAGAAATGTGGAGGAAGGAAAGAAATGGCATGGGGCAGTCTGAAATTCGCATAGAGGAGGAAAGTGTAGAAGGTGGAGAACGACGCCGTTTTACTTCTAGGCAGCTGAGGTTTTCAAGTGATTTGGAGGGGCAAAATTGTAATTTGCCTTAAGGATGAGATGGGAAAGACTTCAAAAGGGTAAGATTGTCAAATTTTGGAATAAATTTGAAATTGATACTGTTCCCATCTTTCAATTTTATATATATAGATAATATGTGTTATTCATAATGCAAAATTAAATTGCATATATCAATTATGGAAATTGTTTTGAAAATCTTCTGTATTACACAAAAGGTAATTTATTTATTTGTATGGATTTTCATGTATAACTAATTGCAAAATTAATTGACTTATTTCCATATATTAAATATTAGGCATAACACTCATTTGACTCCGTAAACTAAGATTTCAAAGTCAATAAGGACCTTAAACTATAAAAAAAAAATCATTAATCAGGTCCATAAACTAAAAAAAAAAATCATCAATTCAATCCTCATTCTAAACAAAAATCATCAATTGGGGCTCTCATCGAAAATTATTCGGTTAAACAGTTTCAGACCCTCTTCCACAAACTCATGTTGAACCAACACTAATAACTTGCTGGATCCGATTAGATGATCTCCACCGTAGTTACCTGCAAAACAGAACCGGAGACAAGATCTCCGGGAAAACTCTCCGACGATCAAGTCAGTTTTTGTAGGAGGGTTGGTAAATTGACAATAGTATTGTGGAAAAAAAAATGTGAACGTACCTCTCCCCCTTGGCCTTATGGCTTTTTATAAGTGCTCTTAAGTAACCGCCGAGGGCGGTTACTCCTTCCAGGCCACGTTCCGAGGGCGGTTACTCCTTTTTAGGCCATGCCCCTTTCGTGGCTTTCGTGGCAACAAACGTGGTATCGTTTGTTCTGAGTGGGAGTTTTGATGCTCCATTTAGGAATTCGGGGCGGTTACTCACTTCACCCGCTTCCTCTATTCGGGTCCCATCCGATCTTAGACCATGGATCTAAGTATGGGCTGGGCCCGTGTAATGAATTCGACCCGGTTTGGCTTCGCGGGTCATCACATGCCTCCCCCTTAGTTTGGCAAGAGCCCTTTAGGGTCTTTTTTATAGGGGACTTTTCGTTTTTTGTCTGGATTTTCAAAATTCGAAAATTGTGACTTTCCTTTTCCGTCGTTTCTTTTCCCGCATCAACCTTTTCTGTCGTTTATTTTCCGGCATCAACCTCTTTGCATCCGTTCTCCTCTGTGTCGTCTTTCATATGTAAGTTTTCCTTTCCAGAACTTGTACCTCGCTCGACTCTTTACTTCAGTTCATTTTTCTTCATCAATATGTCGAACCCTGATCTCGACTTCGCACCGTTCGACGAAAATTACGTCCGCGAGGTCTCCCATGAGGTCGAGGAGATAGGTTGATGAAGCTTCAACCAGCTCTCTTGGGCCTGATTCTCATCCTGCCGACTTCCTCCACCTGGCGAATACAACCGATGAGGGTTTAGGTTTTGACCCTAAAAAGTTGATTCCGCCACCTGTCCCAACCCCTCGTTTATTACCGAAGAAGGACAGGTCGGGAAGTCTAGTTTGTCGCGAGACAATTGATGATTTGCGGGAGCAGTATCCTTGGCTCCAAGGTCTCGAAACCCTCATTCCCGGGGAGGATAGAGGACCGGGCGACTACCCAAAGGGGTATTTCACCATTTTCGTCGCCCAGATTATCTACGGTTTCACGTATCCGCTGGCGGATGAGATTGCCTCTGTCCTTGGCGGTTACGGAATCACACCCGGTCAATTGCACCCCAATGGATGGGCCGACTTAACTTTGGACAAATTTCTGGCGGATTGTCTGGAGGTTCCCTTCTCACTCAAAATTTTCTCCAAGCTTCATCATTTCAAAAGTTCGGCGGGGTATTTCACTTTCATCCGTCATAGTGGTTACTATGGTTTTGACGAGAAGCTGAACAAAATCCGCGAGTGGGATCGATCTTATTTTTTCATCAAGTTTAATGAGGGGAATCCAAATTTCCTTCGCCGTTGGGGCCGACATAACGTGAAGAGTTTGAACTTCGGTTACCCCAGCGAGGAAGAATCCGCCGTTATCAAGTTTTTGAAGAGTACTCCTCCCTTTGTATGGACATATGATCAGGCCTTCCACATGCTAAGGAGCCGAGTAGCGATTGCCTACCGCGAGGGAGATCGCGTTGTCTATATCCCTTATCGCGTTTTTTTACAAGGTACTTTTTTATTTCCAAGTTGATGATTTCTTTCAACCCTTTGCAGGGGTGATCCTTTATCTCAACTCGCTGCAGATCGGGAGGCGAAAGCCCTAGCGAGAAGGAAGAGGCGGATGGAGGGAACCACCTCTGTTGCAGGGGTGAATTCTCCTGGAGGGGCGATTACTTCTATTGAGGCGGATTCTCCCGTAAAGGCCTCTGTTTCACAAGGTCCAGCTTCTGCTTTCGAGGACCTTCCCTTAACTAGGAAGCGGAAGAATACTGTGGATACATAATCTTCTCGTCCCAGGAAGAAAAACACCTATGTGTCCCTCACCATTGGCGGTACACCTGTATCCGCCTCGGCCAAAGGAAAAAGCAGTACTCCGATCCACGAGGTATCTTGATCTATTCCCCTTTTTTATGTTGTTAATTTTTCCTCATGAGTTATCTGTTGTTCTCCTGATCTTTCTCCTTATGCATTCGCAGCCAATTCCTGATATCAGCGGGTGGTGGACTAGGACCTTTGGCATGGCTGTGAGCTTCTCCTGTAAGGACATTGTTTCTTCTATATGCAATGTCCTTGGGCGACTCCCCTCTGCTTCCCGCGTGCGGGAGCAAGTACCTCTTCCTACTGCTATGGAAGGGATTGAGAAGCGGGCCATAGAGGTATATTGTTGCTTGTGATATTCCTTTTCAAGGATCTTGTATTCGTAGTAACCGCATATTTCTATTCGCTCTTATTATCTGCGAATCATCTTTTATGCAGATTATTAACTTCGCGGAGGGTGCTCTCCGGAGGGACGCCGAGCGCGCTAAAGAGTTGGAGAGTCTTGGTACTGAATTGGCGACTCAGAAGTCGCTCTTTGATGACGTCCAAGGCAAGGTAAAGGCCCTGGAAGGTGCTTGTCAGAAGGCCATGAACGAGAAGGAGGAAGCTCTCCAATCTCTCCAGGCTAAGTCCGATGAGCTGCAGAAGGCCCTTGATGATCTAAATTCATCCAAGGAGGACCTAGAGATGCAAAAGAGGAGGGCCGAGGAGATCGTAGCCGAAGATAGCGCTCGCATCTATTGGTATGGGGAGCGGATTCATGCCGCTTATGAGCATGGCCATCCGGATCGAGTACTTAATCGCCCCAAAGTTCCCATCCCCGAGAAGGATTTGACTGAGAAGTGGGATAAGCTGGAGGCCGAAGACGCCGATATGGATGAGGTACTCCTCTTGGATTGGCAAAGTTTCCAGGACTCTCCAATTAACCGCGTGATCCCGAATCAGAACGTAGAAGAAGAGGCACCACAAGACGTTTCTCAGCCTGAGCAAGAGGTGCCTCTCTCTGGAGCGGTTACTGATTCGAGGGTTGAGGATTCGCTTGAAGCAGGTCCGCCGGCTGGAGGAGATGAGGGAGCCGCTGAAGGCGAGGAGGGCCATAGGGGTGAAGGAGAGGAAGCTGTAGCATAGTTTGATTTATATTTGGACTGTTGTATGTAACAAACTGCCCATATATATTAATTTTCTTTTACTTGCCGTTTTACCTATATGTGCGATTGTCGCTTTATTCCTTATTGCCCTTTATTTTCATATGTGACCCTTGCCTTTTGCTGACTCCATATTTGTATTTCTTCGTAGTTAGTTTCGCTTCCGCTAGGGTGGCCAGACCCTTTTTGCAAATTTTTGCAATTTTTTGAGTACTCGTTTATTCGCTTAATTTTATGCCTTATCTTATAATTTTTCTTTCGAAAATAATATAATCATAAGGTTTTGCGAGTGATGCGTAATCATGCATCCGCCTTTCTTTAACAGGCAACACATTTATGTGTTTTTAAGTTTAACCATAAGGTTTTGCGAGTGATGCGTAATCATGCATCCGCCTTTCTTTAACAGGCAACACATTTATGTGTTTTTATGAGTAGCTTGAAAAGGATCCGCATTAGGACGTAGTGTACTGAATAAATGTAATAATTGAGTATCTTTATTGATAAAGAAAAAAAAAGGCTTCTTATTACATAGGTACATAAACCGTGCGGGATCAAAGCCTCGTTAAAACCTTTTATCAGAAAACCCAGTGGGAAAAACTCATAAAAGGAAAAAGAGTACTCGTCATTTCCCTGAACTACTCGGCCTGTTTATATAGGCGTAGATTCTCTAGATTCCAGGTGCGCGGGAGCTTTTTTCCGCTTATTTCTTCTATTTCAAAAGTTGATGGTCCCAGCTTCTTGGATACTCTGTATGGTCCGATTCAGTTGACGCCTAATTTGCCTTTGCCTTCTCTGGATTTTATTTTATCCGCTTTTTTCAAGACCAAGTCGTTCTCGTTGATTATCACTTTTCGCACCCTTCTGTCATGATATTTCTTGATTCTATTGCGGTACACTGCCATTCGCATGTAAGCTTTTTCTCTTCGTTCTTCAACAGAATCCAATGCATCTCTAATGTTGATAGGATTTTGTGTGTCGCAATAATAAATTATCCGATCTGTGGGCGACTTGATTTCAACAGGTAGGACTGCTTCGGCTCCATAAACCAGCGAGAAAGGTGTTTCGCCTGTTGCTGCTTTTACAGAAGTTCTGTATGCCCATAACATATGGGGTATCTCATCCGCCCAACCTGTTTTTTTTATCACCTAGCCGCTTCTTGATGCCTTGAATCATGGCCCTGTTGGTAACCTCCGTCATACCATTCGATTGGGGATGGTTTACGGAAGAGAAATGATTCTTGATCCCCATGCTTTCGCAGTATGCTTTGAACTTGGCACAGTTGAACTGGGTGCCGTTGTCGGTTATAAGCTTTTACGGGATTCCGAATCGCATGATAATGTTCTCTCGTAAGAACTCGATCATTCGTTCAGGTGTTTGAGCGGTTACTGCCTCCGCTTCTACCCATTTGCTGAAGTGGTCAACTGCGACTATCAAGTACTTCCTTTTCTTTGTCGTTTTTGGGAATGGACCCACAATATCGATTCCTCATATTGCGAATGGCCATGCCGTCATTATAGTGATTTGTTCGGCTCCGGGAACATGCTTTTCATTCGCATGGATTTGACATTTGTGACATTCCGCGACCATCTTCTGGGAATCCTCCACCACCTTGGGCCAGTAATATCCCATCAACTTGACCTTTCTTGCCAACACCGCCGAAGCTTCATGCGCGCCACAAATTCCTTCATGTAGTTCTCGCAGCACGTAGTCTCCTTCATTGCGGCTAATGCATTTCAACCATGGACATGTATACGATTTCCGATACAAAGTTCCATCTCGAATTGAGTATCTAGCTGACTGCCCAATTAGCTTTCTGGCTAAGCTTTTATCAACCGGCCAATATCCCTGTACCAGATATTGGCGGATGGGCATCCGCCAATCTTCATCGTCTTCCAGCTTTTCGATGACCATAATCTGATCGACTTCGAATGCTGGTGCCGATTTTATTTCCAAATTGCATGCTTTTTGACTCCATGGTTCTCTACTTGCCGCTGCTTTTGCCAATTCGTCAGCCTTTGCGTTTTGGCCTCGCGGAACATGCACCATCTCCCAAACGGCTCCCTTGTGTGTTAACTCTTGTGTCAATCTGCCGACCACCTGATGGTATTTTACTAGATCCTCCTGTTTCACCAGATAATTTTTTGTGATCTGATTTATCATGAGTTTGGAATCGCTGTAGATTACCACTCTTTCTGGGGTGAGTTCATTGAGCAACTTCAATCCGCATATCATCGCTTCATACTCCGCGGCGTTATTGGTAGTTTTGAATGTTAACTTTGCCGCATAGTACAGGCGAATAACCTCCGGGCCTTTGATGACGACTCCCAGTCCAGCTCCGTCTGTGGATAATGCCCCATTTGTGAACATGCTCCACTCTTCTTTTTGTGCCTTTGGACATTCGTCATCATCCCACGTGAATTCATTCACGAAATCGGCGAGTACTTGACTCTTTAGCGCTGGTCTTCCTTCATAGCGAATATCGAATTCTCCCAGGCGAATTGACCATTCCATCAATCGGCCGGATGCGTCAGGTTTCTGCAGTACCTTTCGCATTGGAATGCCAGTTCTCACAATGATAGTATGCGCCTGAAAGTATGGTTTTAATCTAGCCGCCGTGGTTATCACCGTGAGGGCCATTTTGTCCAACTTCGAATACCGGAGTTCTGCATCCTTCAAGACTTTGGTCACATAGTACACTGGATATTGTTGCCCTTCTTCTTCTCGCACCATCACAGTGCATATCGCCATACTGGTGACGGATACATAAAGAAATAAATCTTCTCCATCCTCCGGCCTGCTCATTAAGGGCGGATAACATAGTAATCGTTTTATACCCTCAAATGCATCTTGACAATCCGGCGTCCATTCAAAGGACTTAGATTTTTTGATGGCATTGTAGAAAGGTAGACATCTTCTAGCTGAGCATGATATGAATCGCCCTAATGCCACCAACCGCCCATTCAGTCTCTGTACTTCTCTTACGTTCCTCGGTGTTTTCATCTCCATCACTGCTTTAACCTTCTCAGGATTCGCCTCAACTCCTTTGCCGCTAACAATGAAACCCAGGAATTTTCCTGCCCTTGCTCCGAACGTGCATTTTTCTGGGTTCAACCTGAGGCCATATTTGATCAGCACTTCCAGGATTTCTTTGATATCCTGCGGGTGGTCTTGCATCTTCTTGCTTTTAATGATCATGTCATCTACGTAGATCGAGAAGTTCTCGCCTGACTTGTCTGAAAATATCTTGTTCATCATCCTCTGGTATGTTGCTCCCGCGTTTTTCAATCCAAAGGGCATCACCTTGAAGCAATAAGTCGCCTGATGAGTTATGAATGATGTTTTGATTTCATCCGCCTTCTCCATGGGTATCTGGTGGTAACTGGATTTCACGTCGGTGAACGATAAAGCCTCAAATCCTGCAGTTCCATCTACCAATATATCAATGTTAGGCAGCGGATACATATCCTTTGGACAAGCTTTATTCAGATCCTTGAAGTCGACACACATTCTGTACGTTCTATTTGGCTTTTTGACTAGAACCACATTGGCTAGCCACTCCGGATAGGTGACTTCTCGAATTGCATCTGACTTTAGCAAATCCGCCACAGCTTTTTCAATCGCCTTCTGTCGCTCTAGAGCGTGTCCTCTCTTTTTCTGTCGCACTGGGGTTGCACCTTTGCCCACATTCAAACGATGGGTCGCTATGTCTGGGCTTATTCCTTTCAGCACTTCATTCGGAGCGGCGAATGCCGACTCGCATTGGATCAACACCTTGGTAATGGCTTTCTTCGTTTCTTCTGGGAGTCCAGCCGCTATTCGCACGTTCTTGTCATTTGAGATGGCGAATAGTTCCGTTTCCCCCAATGCTTCCGCCGGCGGCTTCTCATCGACTTTATCCTCTTCATCTGGTTTTGGTTCAAGAGACAATGTATAGGCCTGTTGAGATACAAGTTGATCACCTTCAACTATGACTCGCCCTTGGTGCGTTGGCAAATGCAATGTCAAATGCTTCATTGAGATGAGCGATTCCGTTTCCGATAGGAACGGACGCCCCAGAATTACGTTGTAGGCCAATGGGATATCAATAATTGCGAATTCTTGATCACCTCGCCATTTTAGATTCTTATCACCCATTTCTGCCTCCAGCACCACCTGTCCACTTGTTTGAGACGATTGACCTCCAAAACCAGTTACATCCATGAATGTATGTTCCACTCGCTCGTCATTAATTCCCAACTTGTTGAATGCAGTCCGAGTAATAACATTACAAGAACTGCCAGTATCAATAAGGACCCGCTTGACGTCCCATCCTTCTACAGCCATCGTAATCACCAAAGCATCCGCATGTGGCTCCGTGATTCGCGCAAATGAGTAATTGAGGGCATCCCCCCTATGTGTGTTGCTTTTTCGCTGTTCACGGCGAGCCCTTTTTGTTGGAGGCTCATAGATCCCGCCTGCTATCACGTTTATCACCCCTTTTTCTGCTTCTTTTCTGGCCTTGCATCCACCTCATGCGGGAGCGTTGCTTTCTCGTCACTCGTCACTTTTCTTACGAATTGACTCAGTTTGCCCCTTTCGATCAGCCTTTCGATCAGCCTTTCAATCTCCTTCTTCAATTCATAGCAATCGTTCGTGTCATGGCCGTTCAATCTGTGGAACCTATAATATTTGTTAGGATATCACTTCCATGAATTCCTTTGCTATCTTCATGAGTTCGGCCACTGTGCGCGGCTTGTTGCGGATGATTTCCTCCCGCATGCTCCAATCCGTGGTTCCATCCGCCATGATGTTGCGGATGCTCACGATATCCGGGTTCTGCAACCGCACCAGAATATCGTTGAATGCGACAACAAATTCCCTTAGGGAATTATAGTTCCTCTGTTTGATCTCCTTCAGCTGCCTATCCGTCACATCCGCTGCTTTACAGCCTACGAACTTTTCACAGAAATCACGACTGTATTGGTTCCAGTTGTGAATAGATTCAGCAGGTAAAGACCGAAACCAATCGGATGCCGCTCCACCTAAAGTGGTCGAGAATAATCTGCAAATTATGCTTTCACTCGCTCCTGCAACATCCATTAATTCTCTGTAGTTCCTGACATGAGTCTGAGGATCAGAATTTGGATCCCCATAGTATTTAGGTATAGCCGGCGCCTTTATCCTGTGATCTGGTATAAATTCCCACAACGACGGAGCAAAAGGCGAATCACTCTGCACCTCTGTTCTCGCCCTAGGCGTGTACCCCATTCACTCCATCATGTTCCGTAGTTGATCTTCCAACTCAAGATGGGGTACTCGCCGAACCTCCTCCATCCGCTGCTGGTGAACTCTGGGTGGCATCCACCCGCCAATTGGTGTTGAGATTTGTAGTCGCCGTGGTTCTAGTCGCCGTTCGATTATAGGATCAAAGTTCCAAGTGTGCTCCTGCCCAGACGTATTCGCCCTAGACGTCATTAACTCTGAATGCCCGTGAACCAAGGGCTCCGCGTGTTGTAGTGGACGGATTCCCAACATTCCCGATGTCGGTTGGGATGTTTGCCAGGTTGGATGGACCGTCACACTAGGATCGTGATACGAGTAATTGCCTGGGTGGCTGCATGGGTTCATGCGGCTACTCTGACCTGTCTGATTTAGCTCTCGAGATGGCTGCGGAAGCGGAGATATGGCGACATTTGTCGATGGTTGTGTGGAGATGACAACAGGTTGTTGAGGAGCAGCCGCCGCGGCGGTATTGTGATCAGCGATTGGAGTTAACAAACTAATCATTCGATCCCCCGCCGCTTGGCTCATATTTGAAGCCAAGACTTGTCCTGCCATTTGCACGAAATCGCTATTGGACATCTCCATCTCATTTTGCACTTGGACTTCCAATAAGGGACTCAATTGTCCCGAAGGGCTCGACGAGCTTGGCACCACAGGTTGCGCACTCGCAGGCTGCGAATTCGCAATCCGTGGACCCCTTGAGTTCATACTAGTTGACCTGGTTGTAACGCCGGTCGTTCGTGATGGTTCTGACATGTTCTTTGTGTACCTTTAACCAAATGTTGGTAAAAAAGGTCCACCTTCACCGCACCAATAATAACTTGCTGGATCCGATTAGATGATCTCCACCGTAGTTACCTGCAAAACAGAACCGGAGACAAGATCTCCGGGAAAACTCTCTGACGATCAAGTCAGTTTTTGTAGGAGGGTTGGTAAATTGACAATAGTATTGTGGGAAAAAAAATGTGAACGTACCTCTCCCCCCTGGCCTTATGGCTTTTTATAAGTGCTCTTAAGTAACCGCCGAGGGCGGTTACTCCTTCCAGGCCACGTTCCGAGGGCGGTTACTCCTTTTTAGGCCATGCCCCTTTCGTGGCTTTCGTGGCAACAAACGTGGTATCGTTTGTTCTGAGTGGGAGTTTTGATGCTCCATTTAGGAATTCGGGGCGGTTACTCACTTCACCCGCTTCCTCTATTCGGGTCCCATCCGATCTTAGACCATGGGTCTAAGTATGGGCTGGGCCCGTGTAATGAATTCGATCCGATTTGGCTTCGCGGGTCATCAAACACATAGATTATTACCGTCTATATCAAACAGTCACAGTTTTTAGGTTTTAGGATAAGATAGAGACTCAATTGATAATTTTTACTTAATTCAATGATCTGATTGATGATTTTAATAATTTAAAGTCTTAATTGATTTTGAAGCTTTAGTTTAGGGACTCAAATAGGGTGTAATCCCTAAATATTACTACTATATTAGAAAAATTATAAAATTAATAAATTAACAAAGTATAGTCGATTATTACTATATTTGCAGATTCATTTCTTACCAATCCATTTTTTCTAATTAGAATATAAATAGGGCGGTCACCAAACATTTTGGAGGCCCTAATTTTTTTTTTTTTTGTTCTTTTTTTACATCTAAAAGTCTAATTGTACATAATAATTAGGATAAAAGCATCTAACGTTTTAATGGAAGTGCAAATTCAGCCTTAACATATGAAATTAAACTGTGCAAAATTGAACTTAATATTCAAGCAAGATCACCGTTAGCCTTACGTTGTCAAAATTTTAAAAAGACTAGTTTGACAGATATTTGACGTTTCCAAACATCAATTATGTTTAAGATATTTAATGTGTTACTATTATAATTATAAAATGACTAAATACTAATAATTAAACAGCTATTGGAGAAAAAATAGGATCCTTGGAGAAAAAATAGGATCTTGTGATAAATCCTCTTGGCGATTAACCTTGCGATCGTCGTTCGGTCTCCTAATGGAGACCCTTCAGCCGCCCGTCTTCGGCCGGCCGCTGGCTGACCCCCCGAATCCATTTTCTTCTGATCCACAGGGGCCTTCGTGGTCGAGATTGAATCCTGGTGTGGAACCAGCACGCAGAAACTGGAGAGACCTATTGCTGAATAAAGAAGTGCTACGGGATTCCAAGGTTCGTGAAAACCTTCGTGAGAATGGGAAAGTAGTGATTACTGTTGATGAGGCGAATCCTTTATACCCAAAGATAACGCTTGACTTATCCCTGAAACAACAATTAACAACTCAATGGAATAGTGCCCTAATCATTAAGCTGCTTGGGAGAAAGCTGAGCTCTATTGCCTTGCACAATAAGGTATCAGATTTGTGGACGCCGATTGCCAACTTTAAGATGATGGAAGTTGGGAATGGTTTTTATGTTGTTAAATTTGATGACCCCCTGGACAGAGAGCATGTAATACTGGATGGACCTTGGATTGTTCAAGGAAATTATCTGACAGTTCATACCTGGTCCCCCACGTTTTCTCCTTCAGACTCTCTGATTGAATCTACCCTTGTGTGGCTTAAGTTCCCTCAAATACGATTGTTCTATTATAATCAAAATTTTCTTTTGGCTATTGCCGAAGCTATTGGAAAGCTTATTAAGGTCGACAATAACACGACCTTTGCTGATCATGGTAAGTTTGCAAGGGTCTGCATTGAGATTAACCTACCGAAACCCCTCATTGCTTGTTTTGATCTTGATGGGAGGGAGCAGAGAGTAGAATATGAAGGTTTACATACCGTTTGTACTAGCTGCGGTCGTTACGGTCATCTTATACAGGTTTGCTCCTGGCCTAGTGTCAATGAAGTTTTGTGCACAAGAGTGACACGAGCTGAGAGTGATACAATGGAGCAGACTAAGAAACCTATAATGGATCCTATGATTGAAGGAAACAATAGTGAGTCAATTCCGATTCCCGCTGCTACTATTTCAAGTCGGGAGGAGCATGAGTATGGACCTTGGATGGCTGTGCCCGGAAGGAAGCAAGCTTCTCATGTCAGAGCCCCTTTTAAGCCATTTGTTGTTGACCCTGGGAATGTTAATGTGAATCCCTTTGAGGGAGTCCATTCGGATTGGGCAAGAGTAAGGAAATTGGTAGCAAGGTCTTTGCTAGCTCGGGCCTAAATGAGGCTGCTGCGAGTCGAAACAAGAAAGGGAAGAGGTTGAATGTGGTTACAATTAGCAGCTCTTTTGTGAGCAAGAACTCGTTTGGGGACTTGGCTGGTCCTGAGTCGAATAAGGCTAACAAGGCTTTGAAGTTGGCTCCACCTGGCTTTGATGCAAAGAAAAATAAAGGTAAACGGACTCAGTTGAAGTCGGATGCTGGGGGACAGACTAGAGGCCTCCATTCTAGTCAAAGTGAATGTTTGGATACTGGTAGGATGTCTGAGGAGTTAGAGAACATGGAAGGAGTTGTGGAAAAGAGGTTGCACCTCCCTAGATAAGAGTTATTGGTGTTCTTTGCTTCTCTTTTTGTTTTTCCTTTAATGCGTTTTGTCATTTGGAATTGCTTTGGCGCTGGAGGAAGGGTCTTCTAGAGGTCGCTGTTTCATCTTATTAGGACCCATCGTCCTTCTATTGTTGTTCTTCTCAGGAGTTCAGCTTGAATCGTGGTCTTCGTCAAGGGGATCCTTTGTACCCTTATTTGTTTGTGCTTTGTATTGAGCGGTTGAGCCATCTTATTGGTGATGCCATTGGGAATGGGAGCTGGAAGCCGATACAGGTGTCTAGAAGAGGTCCTAAGCTCTCTCATTTAATGTTTGCTGATGATATCGTGTTGATGGCACAGGCGTCGGTAGATCAGGCCATCACGATGAAAGGCATCCTGGACAGTTTTTGTATTGCTTCAGGGCAGTGTGTTAGCTTCTCCAAATCGAGGGTCTCCTTCTCCTCTAATGTTCCGGAGTGGGTTGCTTCTAGGATTTCCACGGTGTTGCAAGTGGCACCAACTACGAACCTGGGTAAGTATCTGGGAGTTTTCTCTTCCATAAACGTGTGGATCGCAGTGACTTTCAGCATGTAGTGGACAAAGTGTAGAACAGGCTGAATGGGTGGAAGAGTCATTGCATATCCCTTGCTGGTAGAACCATCCTGATTCGCTCTGTTGCCTCCTCTATTCTTTCTTACATTGTGCAGACGACGATTATGCCGATAAATGTGTGTCGCCTTTTGGATCGTTTGAATCGTCAATTTTTATGGGGTAGTGTGGGTAGCCGGCGTAAAATTCACCTTGTCCGATGGGACATTGTGTGTCGGCCAAGATATTGGGGTGGCCTGGGAATTCGCCCCATGCGGGAGTTTAATTTGGCTATGGTGGCGAAGCTTGGTTGGAGGTTAATCACTGAAGATTCGACCCTTTGGGTTCAAGTTTTGAGGAACATGTATATGAGAGGTATGTCTGATCTTAAGGAGATTTGTGCTAAGCAAAATTCTAGTCATGTTTGGAAGAGCATTGTGCAGGGTTCAGTTTTATTGAATCATGGGCTTGAAAGGCTCATCGGGAATGGCACTTCAATGAAATTCTGGGCTGATAGATGGGTGGGGGATAGCACTCTTAAGGAAAATTGTATTTCAGTGATTCCTGAGACTGTTATAGGTAGATCTATTGCTTCCTATTGGAGGAGGGTGTTGGGGTTTTGTGTCCTATAGTCAATTGTTGCGGGATATAAACTTATTGTAAATGAATTGTCCTTTATATCATTTGTTTTAATGAGATATATGTTTTATAACTATATAAAGGCAATCCCTTTTAAGCACTAAATAAAGTCTAATAAAAGGAAATCCGTAAGTTTGTTTAAAGTGATTATAAAGTGTTCATACAAGCATGAAGTGAGACAAAACTTTATAATAAACTAATAAACTTAAAACCACCCCAAGTCAAGTGATATATTTAGGATTGATATATCACAGTTGAGAATTGTATGTAACAATGTCTTCTATCCGACAGAAAGCTGATCTCACAAGCTTCACATATATAGATATCTGGACAGTTACATAGATCCGGTGAAACGTTGTTCATTAGGATTGGGGATCCGACTTGAGATAACAGGATGGGTAGATTCATCATTGTCAACTGTTCATCTCATTGGTATTAATAGGTATAACTAATCCTCAGACTCAAAGGAATGTTAATTGGTCATCCTGAATTACTGAATGTGAGACTTTGATCCTGTGGTCCCACGATCCTTAACAGAGATGACTCTGGGGTGTGAACTGCAAAGGTTGGATGTCACAGGAAGTAATTTCAGGGTAGTTATACATTGGATTGAGCATTTATCACTCCCGATTAATGGGAGATACATCCAAGGATCGCTTGTGGAAGACTCGACTCTAAACCCTTGCAAGGTGATAGCTTAAGAGTAGAAATTCGGATTTCACTTAACCTATCTTTTTGAGTTGACTCGGCCAATAACAAGTAAAACGAACGTCTCGCTATATGTGACTTGACATTACCCATAGTCATAAGATTCAGTTCAAGGATGTAGTTGATAAAGGATCGTATTATACCGTAACTAATACGGAAGGGTTAACGACAGAATCAACCTGTCTTCTTAACGGACTCTGGGGGAATGATTACGGACTTGCCAATAACATACTCTGTACATCATTCCGTTATACAAGGGATTAAATATAATTCTTGAAGAAATTAATTTAATAGGTTGCATACGGCCAGAAGTAGTAAGGACCTAATGGATCACACATAAGACTTGGAACCAAAAGAGAGATGGATATGATTAATAGATGGAGGCCCAATTGAGCCCAGTAAGGCCCAAATACAAGGAGGGGGCCGAAATTTATATGTATTAGTAAGGAATTAATTTTATTCCTTTAATCCTAATTAGATTAGGATTATGAATTAAATTAATTAAGAGATAATTAAGTTAGGAGTTTTAATTAGATTAATATACTCCTATTATTATCCAATTAGGTTATTTATTATTATCCTAAATGTATTTGATATATTATAAGATAATAATTAGGAATCCTATTCCGAATGGAATTCCTATTAAGTAACCTATTCCTATCTAACTAGGGTTTAGATACAAGCTAATATATATACCCCTCCCTATAGTGAATTTCGACTAAGCCTATATCCCTCCCCACTTGTGATTTTCGAAATTGCTAAAAGAGAGAGAGAAAAGAATTCTATTCCCAAGTTCGTGAACAAGAATTCATACGGCATTCCATCGATTGATTAATCTTTAATAACTTGCTGGATCCGATTAGATGATCTCCACCGTAATTACCTGCAAAACAGAACCGGAGACAAGATCTCCGGGAAAACTCTCCGACGATCAAGTCAGTTTTTGTAGGAGGGTTGGTAAATTGACAATAGTATTGTGGGAAAAAAAATGTGAACGTACCTCTCCCCCTTGGCCTTATGGCTTTTTATAAGTGCTCTTAAGTAACCGCCGATGGCGGTTACTCCTTCCGGGCCACGTTCCGAGGGCGGTTACTCCTTTTTAGGCCATGCCCCTTTCGTGGCTTTCGTGGCAACAAACGTGGTATCGTTTGTTCTGAGTGGGAGTTTTGATGCTCCATTTAGGAATTCGGGGCGATTACTCACTTCACCCGCTTCCTCTATTCGGGTCCCATCCGATCTTAGACCATGGGTCTAAGTATGGGTTGGGCCCGTATAATGAATTCGACCCGGTTTGGCTTCGCGGGTCATCACATGCCTCCCCCTTAGTTTGGCAAGAGCCCTTTAGGGTCTTTTTTATAGGGGACTTTTCGTTTTTTGTCTGGATTTTCAAAATTCGAAAATTGTGACTTTCCTTTTCCGTCGTTTCTTTTCCGGCATCAACCTTTTCTGTCGTTTATTTTCCGGCATCAACCTCTTTGCGTCCGTTCTCCTCTGTGTCGTCTTTCATATGTAAGTTTTCCTTTCCAGAACTTGTACCTCGCTCGACTCTTTACTTCAGTTCATTTTTCTTCATCAATATGTCGAACCCTGACCTCGACTTCGCACCGTTCGACGAAAATTACGTCCGCGAGGTCTCCCATGAGGTCGAGGAGATGGTTGATGAAGCTTCAACCAGCTCTCCTGGGCCTGATTCTCATCCTGCCGACTTCCTCCACCTGGCGAATACAACCGATGAGGGTTTAGGTTTTGACCCTAAAAAGTTGATTCCGCCACCTGTCCCAACCCCTCGTTTATTACCGAAGAAGGACAGGTCGGGAAGTCTAGTTTGTTGTGAGACAATTGATGATTTGCGGGAGCAGTATCCTTGGCTCCAAGGTCTCGAAACCCTCATTCCCGGGGAGGATAGAGGACCGGACGACTACCCAAAGGGGTATTTCACCATTTTCGTCGCCCAGATTATCTGCGGTTTCACGTATCCGCTGGCAGATGAGATTGCCTCTGTCCTTGGCGGTTACGGAATCGCACCCGGTCAATTGCACCCCAATGGATGGGCCGACTTAACTTTGGACAAATTTCTGGCGGATTGTCTGGAGGTTCCCTTCTCACTCAAAATTTTCTCCAAGCTTCATCATTTCAAAAGTTCGGCGGGGTATTTCACTTTCATCCATCAGAGTGGTTACTATGGTTTTGACGAGAAGCTGAACAAAATCCGCGAGTGGGATCGATCTTATTTTTTCATCAAGTTTAATGAGGGGAATCCGAATTTCCTTCGCCGTTGGGGCCGACCCAACGTGAAGAGTTTGAACTTCGGTTACCCCAGCGAGGAAGAATCCACTGTTATCAAGTTTTTGAAGAGTACTCCTCCCTTTGTATGGACATATGATCAGGCCTTCCACATGCTAAGGAGCCGAGTAGCGATTGCCTACCGCGAGGGAGATCGCGTTGTCTATATCCCTTATCGCGTTTTTGTACAAGGTACTTTTTTATTTCCAAGTTGATGATTTCTTTCAACCCTTTGCAGGGGTGATCCTTTATCTCAACTCGCTGCAGATCGGGAGGCGAAAGCCCTAGCGAGAAGGAAGAGGCGGATGGAGGGAACCACCTCTGTTGTAGGGGCGAATTCTCCTGGAGGGGCGATTACTTCTATTGAGGCGGCTTCTCCCGTAAGGGCCTCCGTTTCACAAGGTCCAGCTTCTGCTTCCGAGGACCTTCCCTTAACTAGGAAGCGGAAGAATACTGCGGATACAGAATCTTCTCGTCCCAGGAAGAAAAACACCTCTGTGTCCCTCACCATTGGCGGTACACCTGTATCCGCCTCGGCCAAAGGAAAAGCCGTACTCCGATCCACGAGGTATCTTGATCTATTCCCCTTTTTTATGTTGTTAATTTTTCCTCATGAGTTATCTGCTGTTCTCCTGATCTTTCTCCTTATGCATTCGCAGCCAATTCCTGATATCAGCGGGTGGTGGACTAGGACCTTTGGCATGGATGTGAGCTTCTCCTGTAAGGACATTGTTTCTTCTATATGCAATGTCCTTGGGCGACTCCCCTCTGCTTCCCGCGTGCGGGAGCAAGTACCTCTTCCTACTGCTATGGAGGGGATTGAGAAGCGGGCCATAGAGGTATATTGTTGCTTGTGATATTCCTTTTCAAGGATCTTGTATTCGTAGTAACCGCATATTTCTATTCGCTCTTATTATCTGCGAATCATCTTTTATGCAGATTATTAACTTCGCGGAGGGTGCTCTCCGGAGGGACGCCGAGCGCGCTAAAGAGTTGGAGAGTCTTGGTACTGAATTGGCGACTCAGAAGTCGCTCTTTGATGACGTCCAAGGCAAGGTAAAGGCCCTGGAAGGTGCTTGTCAGAAGGCCATGAGCGAGAAGGAGGAAGCTCTCCAATCTCTCCAGGCTAAGTCCGATGAGCTGCAGAAGGCCCTTGATGATCTAAATTCATCCAAGGAGGACCTAGAGATGCAAAAGAGGAGGGCCGAGGAGATCGTAGCCGAAGATAGCGCTCGCATCTATTGGTATGGGGAGCGGATTCATGCCGCTTATGAGTATGGCCATCCGGATCGAGTACTTAATCGCCCCAAAGTTCCCATCCCCGAGAAGGATTTGACTGAGAAGTGGGATAAGCTGGAGGCCGAAGACGCCGATATGGATGAGGTACTCCTCTTGGATTGGCAAAGTTTCCAGGACTCTCCAATTAGCCGCGTGATCCCGAATCATAACGTAGAAGAAGAGGCACCACAAGACGTTTCTTAGCCTGAGCAAGAGGTGCCTCTCTCTGGAGCGGTTACTGATTCGAGGGTTGAGGATTCGCTTGAAGCAGGTCTGCGGGCTGGAGGAGATGAGGGAGCCGCTGAAGGCGAGGAGGGCCATAGGGGTGAAGGAGAGGAAGCTGTAGCATAGTTTGATTTATATTTGGACTGTTGTATGTAACAAACTGCCCATATATATTAATTTTCTTTTACTTGCCGCTTTACCTATATGTGCGATTGTCGCTTTATTCCTTATTGCCCTTTATTTTCATATGTGACCCTTGCCTTTTGCTGACTCCATATTTGTATTTCTTCGTAGTTAGTATCGCTTCCGCTAGGGTGGCCAGACCCTTTTTGCAAATTTTTGCAATTTTTTGAGTACTCGTTTATTCGCTTAATTTTATGCCTTATCTTATAATTTTTCTTTCGAAAATAATATAATCATAAGGTTTTGCGAGTGATGCGTAATCATGCATCCGCCTTTCTTTAACAGGCAACACATTTATGTGTTTTTAAGTTTAACCATAAGGTTTTGCGAGTGATGCGTAATCATGCATCCGCCTTTCTTTAACAGGCAACACATTTATGTGTTTTTATGAGTAGCTTGAAAAGGATCCGCATTAGGACGTAGTGTACTGAATAAATGTAATAATTGAGTATCTTTATTGATAAAGAAAAAAAAAAGGCTTCTTATTACATAGGTACATAAACTGTGCGGGATCAAAGCCTCGTTAAAACCTTTTATCAGAAAACCCAGTGGGAAAAACTCATAAAAGGAAAAAGAGTACTCGTCATTTCCCTGAACTACTCGGCCTGTTTATATAGGCGTAGATTCTCTAGATTCCAGGTGCGCGGGAGATTTTTTCCGCTTATTTCTTCTATTTCAAAAGTTGATGGTCCCAGCTTCTTGGATACTCTGTATGGTCTAATCCAGTTGACGCCTAATTTGCCTTTGCCTTCTCTGGATTGTATTTTATCCGCTTTTTTCAAGACCAAGTCGTTCTCGTTGATTATCACTTTTCGCACCCTTCTGTCATGATATTTCATGATTCTATTGCGGTACACTGCCATTCACATGTAAGCTTTTTCTCTTTGTTCTTCAATAGAATCCAATGCATCTCTAATGTTGATAGGATTTTGTGTGTCGCAATAATAAATTATCCGATTTGTGGGCGACTTGATTTCAACAGGTAGGACTGCTTCGGCTCCATAAACCAACGAGAAAGGTGTTTCGCCTGTTGCTGCTTTTACAGAAGTTCTGTATGCCCATAACATATGGGGTATCTCATCCGCCCAACCTGTTTTTTTATCACCTAGCCGCTTCTTGATGCCTTGAATCATGGCCCTGTTGGTAACCTCCGTCATACCATTCGATTGGGGATGGTTTACGGAAGAGAAATGATTCTTGATCCCCATGCTTTCGCAGTATGCTTTGAACTTGGCACAGTTGAACTGGGTGCCGTTGTCGGTTATAAGCTTTTACGGGATTCCGAATCGCATGATAATGTTCTCTCGTAAGAACTCGATCATTCGTTCAGGTGTTTGAGCGGTTACTGCCTCCGCTTCTACCCATTTGCTGAAGTGGTCAACTGCGACTATCAAGTACTTCCTTTTCTTTGTCGTTTCTGGGAATGGACCCACAATATCGATTCCCCATGTTGCGAATGGCCATGCCGTCATTATAGTGATTTGTTCGGCTCCGGGAACATGCTTTTCATTCGCATGGATTTGACATTTGTGACATTCCGCGACCATCTTCTAGGAATCCTCCACCACCTTGGGCCAGTAATATCCCATCAACTTGACCTTTCTTGCCAACGCCGCCGAAGCTTCATGCGCGCCACAAATTCCTTCATGTAGTTCTCGCAGCACGTAGTCTCCTTCATTGCGGCTAATGCATTTCAACCATGGACATGTATACGATTTCCGATACAAAGTTCCATCTCGAATTGAGTATCTAGCTGACTGTCCAATTAGCTTTCTGGTTAAGCTTTTATCAACCGGCCAATCTCCCTGTTCCAGATATTGGCGGATAGGCAACCGCCAATCTTCATCGTCTTCCAGCTCTTCGATGACCATAATCTGATCGACTTCGAATGCTGGTGCCGATTTTATTTCCAAATTGCATGCTTTTTGACTCCATGGTTCTCTACTTGCCGCTGCTTTTGCCAATTCGTCAGCCTTTGCGTTTTGGCCTCGCGGAACATGCACCATCTCCCAAACGACTCCCTTGTGTGTTAACTCTTGTGTCAATCTACCGACCACCTGATGGTATTTTACTAGATCCTCCTGTTTCACCAGATAATTTTTTGTGATCTGATTTATCATGAGTTTGGAATCGCTGTAGATTACCACTCTTTCTAGGGTGAGTTCATTGAGCAACTTCAATCCGCATATCATCGCTTCATACTCCGCGGCGTTATTGGTAGTTTTGAAAGTTAACTTTGCCGCATAGTACAGGCGAATAACCTCCGGGCCTTTAATGACGACTCCCAGTCCAGCTCCATCTGTGGATAATGCCCCATCTGTGAACATGCTCCACTCTTCTTTTTGTGCCTTTGGACATTCGTCATCATCCCACGTGAATTCATTCATGAAATCGGCGAGTACTTGACTCTTTAGCGCTGGTCTTCCTTCATAGCGAATATCGAATTCTCCCAGGCGAATTGATCATTCCATCAATCGGCCGGATGCGTCAGGTTTCTGCAGTACCTTTCGCATTGGAATGCCAGTTCTCACAATGATAGTATGCGCCTGAAAGTATGGTTTTAATCTAGCCGCCGTGGTTATCACCGCGAGGGCCATTTTGTCCAACTTCGAATACCGGAGTTCTGCATCCTTCAAGACTTTGCTCACATAGTACACTGGATATTGTTGCCCTTCTTCTTCTCGCACCATCACAGTGCATATCGCCATACTGGTGACGGATACATAAAGAAATAAATCTTCTCCATCCTCCGACCTGCTCATTAAGGGCGGATAACATAGTAATCGTTTTATACCCTCAAATGCATCTTGACAATCCGACGTCCATTCAAAGGACTTAGATTTTTTGATGGCATTGTAGAAAGGTAGACATCTTCTAGCTGAGCATGATATGAATCGCCCTAATGCCACCAATCGCCCATTCAGTCTCTGTACTTCTCTTACGTTCCTCGGTGTTTTCATCTCCATCACTGCTTTAACCTTCTCAGGATTCGCCTCAACTCCTTTGCCGCTAACAATGAAACCCAGGAATTTTCCTGCCCTTGCTCCGAACGTGCATTTTTCTGGGTTCAACCTGAGGCCATATTTGATCAGCACTTCCAGGATTTCTTTGATATCCTGCGGGTGGTCTTGCATCTTCTTGCTTTTAATGATCATGTCATCTACGTAGATCGAGAAGTTCTCGCCTGACTTGTCTGAAAATATCTTGTTCATCATCCTCTGGTATGTTGCTCCCGCGTTTTTCAATCCAAAGGGCATCACCTTGAAGCAATAAGTCGCCTGATGAGTTATGAATGATGTTTTGATTTCATCCGCCTTCTCCATGGGTATCTAGTGGTAACTGGATTTCACGTCGGTGAACGATAAAGCCTCAAATCCTGCAGTTCCATCTACCAATATATCAATGTTAGACAGCGGATACATATCCTTCGGACAAGCTTTATTCAGATCCTTGAAGTCGACACACATTCTGTACGTTCCATTTGGCTTTTTGACTAGCACCACATTGGCTATCCACTCCGGATAGGTGACTTCTCGAATTGCATCCGAATTTAGCAAATCCGCCACAGCTTTTTCAATCGCCTTCTATCGCTCTGGAGCGTGTCCTCTCTTTTTCTGTTGCACTGGGGTTGCACCTTTGCCCACATTCAAATGATGGGTTGCTATGTCTGGGCTTATTCCTTTCAGCACTTCATTCGGAGCGGCGAATGCCGACTCGCATTGGATCAACACCTCGGTAATGGCTTTCTTCGTTTCTTCTTGGAGTCCAGCCGCTATTCGCACGTTCTTGTCATTTGAGATGGCGAATAGTTCCGTTTCCCCCAATGCTTCCGCCGGCGGCTTCTCATCGACTTTATCCTCTTCATCTGGTTTTGGTTCAAGAGACAATGTATAGGCCTGTTGAGATACAAGTTGATCACCTTCAACTATGACTCGCCCTTGGTGCGTTGGCAAATGCAATGTCAAATGCTTCATTGAGATGAGCGATTCCGTTTCTGATAGGAACGGACGCCCCAGAATTATGTTGTAGGCCAATGGGATATCAATAATTGCGAATTCTAGATCACCTCGCCATTTTAGATTCTTATCACCCATTTCTACCTCCAGCACCACCTGTCCACTTGTTTGAGACGATTGACCTCCAAAACCAGTTACATCCATGAATGTATGTTCCACTCGCTCGTCATTAATTCCCAACTTGTTGAATGTAGTCCGAGTAATAACATTATAAGAACTGCCAGTATCAATAAGGACCCGCTTGACGTCCCATCCTTCTACAGCCATCGTAATCACCAAAGCATCCGCATGTGGCTCCGTGATTCGGGCAAATGAGTAATTGAGGGCATCCCCCCTATGTGTGTTGCTTTTTCGCTGTTCATGGCGAGCCCTTTTTGTTGGAGGCTCATAGATCCCGCCTGCTATCACGTTTATCACCCCTTTTTTCTGCTTCTTTTCTGGCCTTGCATCCACCTCATACGGGAGCGTTGCTTTCTCGTCACTCGTCACTTTTCTTACGAATTGACTCAGTTTGCCCCTTTCGATCAGCCTTTCAATCTCCTTTTTCAATTCATAGCAATCGTTCGTGTCATGGCCGTTCAATCTGTGGAACCTGCAATATTTGTTAGGATATTGCCCCAAACTAGTTCTGCCTTTCGCCTCGGGGAACCGCACATCCTTCTTCAGGGGGTTCTTTTCGATCCAAAGTAATACCTCCTGGCGAGTCGTATTCAATGGTGTTTGATATCCTCCCCCTTGAAAGGAGCGTTCGCCTCTGCGAACAAAATTACCCTTGGGCTGGGCTTGGCACCGATTGTCCGAAGTGGATCTAGCAGCATCTCTTTCTCGCCGGGTTTGAGCTCTATGTTCTCTGTTGACATCGTCCACTTCCATGAATTCCTTTGCTATCTTCATGAGTTCGGCCACTGTGCGCGGCTTGTTGTGGATGATTTCCTCCCGCATGCTCCAATCTGTGGTTCCATCCGCCATGATGTTGCGGATGCTCACGATATCCGGGTTCTGCAACCGCACCAGAATATCGTTGAATGCGACAACAAATTCCCTTAGGGAATTATAGTTCCTCTGTTTGATCTCCTTCAGCTGCCTATCCGTCACATCCGCTGCTTTACAGCCTACGAACTTTGCACAGAAATCACGACTGTATTGGTTCCAGTTGTGAATAGATTCAGCAGGTAAAGACCGAAACCAATTGGATGCCGCTCCACCTAAAGTGGTCGAGAATAATCTGCAAATTATGCTTTCACTCGCTCCTGCAACATCCATTAATTCTCTGTAGTTCCTGACATGAGCCTCAGGATCAGAATTTGGATCCTCATAGTATTTAGGTATCGCCGGCGCCTTTATCCTGTGATCTGGTATAAATTCCCGCAACGACGGAGCAAAAGGCGAATCACTCTGCACCTCTGTTCTCGCCCTAGGCGTTTACCCCATTCGCTCCATCATGTTCTGTAGTTGATCTTCCAACTCAAGATGGGGTACTCGCCGAACCTCCTCCATCCGCTGCTGGTGAACTCTGGGTGGCATCCACCCGCCAATTGGTGTTGAGATTTGTACTCGCCGTGGTTCTAGTCGCCGTCCGGTTATAGGATCAAAGTTTCAAGTGTGCTCCTGCCCAGACGTATTCGCCCCAGACGTCATTAACTCTGAATGCCCGTGAACCAAGGGCTCCGCGTGTTGTAGTGGACGGATTCCCAGCATTCCCGATGTCGGTTGGGATGTTTGCCAGGTTGGATGGACCGTCACACTAGGATCGTGATACGAGTAATTGCTTGGGTGGCTGCATGGGTTTATGCGGCTACTCTGACCTGTCTGATTTAGCTCTCGAGATGGCTGCGGAAGCGCAGATATGGCGACATTTGTCGATGGTTGTGTGGAGATGACAACAGGTTGTTGAGGAGCAGCCGCCGCGGCGGTATTGTGATCAGCGATTGCAGTTAACAAACTAATCATTCGATCCCCCGCCGCTTGGCTCATATTTGAAGCCAAGACTTGTCCTGCCATTTGCACGAAATCGCTATTGGAAATCTCCATCTCATTTTGCACTTGGACTTCCAATAAGGGACTCAATTGTACCGAAGGGCTCGACGAGCTTGGCACCACAGGTTGCGCACTCGCAGGCTGCGAATTCGCAATCCGTGGACCCATTGAGTTCATACTAGTTGACCTGGTTGTAATGCCGGTCGTTCGTGATGGTTCTGACATGTTCTTTGTGTACCTTTAACCAAATGTTGGTAAAAAAGGTCCACCTTCACCGCACCAATAATAACTTGCTGGATCCGATTAGATGATCTCCACCGTAGTTACCTACAAAACAGAACCGGAGACAAGATCTCCGGGAAAACTCTCCGACGATCAAGTCAGTTTTTGTAGGAGGGTTGGTAAATTGACAATAGTATTGTGGGAAAAAAAATATGAACGTACCTCTCCCCCTTGGCCTTATGGCTTTTTATAAGTGCTCTTAAGTAACCGCCGAGGGCGGTTACTCCTTCCAGGCCACGTTCCGAGGGCGGTTACTCCTTTTTAGGCCATGCCCCTTTCGTGGCTTTCGTGGCAACAAACGTGGTATTGTTTGTTCTGAGTGGGAGTTTTGATGCTCCATTTAGGAATTCGGGGCGGTTACTCACTTCACCCGCTTCCTCTATTCGGGTCCCATCCGATCTTAGACCATGGGTCTAAGTATGGGCTGGGCCCGTGTAATGAATTCGACCCGGTTTGGCTTCGCGGGTCATCAATCTTATTCATCCCTCTTTCTCTTTGATCTTGTGTTGGTTTATTAGAGGCAATCTATTTTGGTTGCATCTCATAAGGGTTGATTCTAACTTAATCTCACCGTGTTCACGAAAGAAGGAAAAACAATCAAAAGGGAGAAATTCGTTTTTCTTCGCCTACATCAGGGCAGTTCACTATTTCGAGTATTTCCGGAGATTGAACCGTCGGATCGTCGCGATTTTTGGACAGTAGCTTCTAGACATATTCTTCCACGTTTCCACCGAAGGGATTGTCGTTCGGAGGTCTGGAAGGTCTTCGGATAGGGGAAGATTGGTAAACAGTTTACATCTCCTTTGAAGTTGTGGGCACTTCGTTTGCAACGGTAGATTGATCATCGAAAGGTATTTCTTCTTATCCCTCTTTATATGAAATAACGATTAACGGGTCCTATGGTTAAAAGGAATTAGGCTAAAATTTTTATATTTCCGCTGCTATACCTTAGCCTTAATTTCCTTCAGAGGGAAGGCGGCTGGGATTGGGAGATGCTTCATGGTTTGATTCCGAGCTCTACTTTGTTTCATCTGGCATCAATGGTCGTTTTTCCTAGCGACGAGCAGTAAGATTCCTGGACGTGGCGGCTCACTAGTTCAGGTATGTTTAGCGTCAAATCTGCATTTAGTTTAACCCAAGTCCAGGGGAGGGATTTGATGCAAACTAAGGGATAAGTGTACCCCGTCGTTATCAAGTAATAAATTTCTGGAAAAGTCCAGGTTATCGTCCACAGGATTTATTTCTGCAAGTATCGAGTTACTTGGTTTCAGGTGTTATCTAGGCTTGGGGGGGTTTGAGTTGGTTTTTCTTAAGTTAATCTACTCCTAGGTTGAATTATACTACTCCTAGCTAAGTTATCTGATTCTAACTAGGTTATTCTACGTCTAATTAAGTTAAACTACTCCTAATTAAGTTAAACTACTCCTAAGTGATCTTTTACCAATGCAATTATCCGAAGGAACGTGAAGGGATACGATGATAATGAAAATAGATTGTTTAAGCAATTGAATTAAAATCTAAGTCACTTGTGTCCGAGGCGATTAACCCGACCTATCCTCCTAAAGTCCCTAGTTCGTGATTCCCTTGTAAGGCCGAAACTAGCTCTAAGGCTCAGCAATTTGGGCTTAATCTTCTATAGGGTCGTCAATCCTATAGGCACTGACTAGGTCAGATTCAGCTCGCAATATGTGGCAACTTAATTTTGGGATTATCGAATGAGTTAAACCAATCAGACAAAGCGTAAGACAAAGATTAAAGCATTAAAACAATTGAAGGAACAAAACTATAATATATATCAAAGATGAAAAGTATTGTCACGAAGTTACAATGAGCCTAGGATTCATAACATGTATCAGAGGCTAGACAGAATGTAAAAGAAGAAAAATCCCTTTCAGGGAACCTGTCTACCAATGCAGGCGTCTTCCTAGGACTTAAGGATGGAGCTTGAGCAATCCTCGGTGAGCGGAGCTTCGGAAGTGTCTTCAATGGAGGTTTGAAGGATATGGAGGAGGTGGAGAGGATTTCTCAAGATGAAAAGCTAAGAAAATTACAAAAGATAAAAGATGCTAATTTACATTGGAAAAATCCTATTTATAGGCGTGGCTCGGGCCCTTTTTTTGACCTATTTTGTGTCCTTATGCAGGTAGGAAGTCGTGGGGTCCATCGTGGCATCGTGGGGGCGGAATTGGTCTTTTTGACCAATTCCCGCAGGTCTGCTCAGCGAGCAGGCACTGCTCGCGGCGAGCAGGCATAGCCTGCTCGGCGAGCAGGCCTCTGAGGGCCAGTTCGTTGAGCAGTCTAGCCCGATGCGCCCCCGTGCGGTTGCCGAACGCCAATCAACGTGTTCTTCGCTCGAATTTATCCCTGCGCATGCACAAAACTCCAGATAACATTAGTCCAAAGGCTAAATTGACCCGCCAATCGCTTATTTTGAGCAAACGATTCGTTTGGTGTGACTTTTGACGGATCAATTAGCTACAAAAGATAACGGAATTATACTATGCATGCTATTTTGGTCGTAATTGCCTAAATTGGTCATAAAATGAGCCTAAACAACGAAAAGTAAATAAAACATTTCCAATTCCTAACTAACTCACACAAAAGCATTTAAATGCGAGAAATGCTCGCTTATTAACTAAATAACGCTAAAACCTGTCCTAAAACCGTACCCAAAGATAGGGGTTTTTGACCCCTATCAGCGGCTCACTAGTTCAGGTATGTTTAGCGTCAAATCTGCATTTAGTTTAACCCAAGTCCAGGGGAGGGATTTGATGCAAACTAAGAATTGGAAGATGATTTGGAAATTGCAAATCCCGGAGAGATTGAAATACTTTATTTGGTTACTGATGTATGAAGCTGTTTTGGTTAATGCAGTTCGGATGGTGAGACATCTGAGCGAGTCTGATGTGTGCTTAGCGTGTGGTTCGTCGGAGTCATTATTGCACGTTTTAAGGGTCTGCAGTGAGGTTGTGGGGCTTTGGTGGATCTTGATACCTGCTGCGGATTGGATTGAGTTTTTTCGCGCTGATCTTAGTTCTTGGTTGTTAGCTGGTCTCAGTAAAAAGGGGAATTTGTGTGGCATGGGCTGGAGTACCGTGTTTGTCTACACCATCTGGTGGATGTGGCGGTGGAGATGCTCGGCGGTGTTCGATCCGGATATTGCTGTTTTTCGAAATAAGCTGGAATTTGTATATGGTAAAGCTGGGGAATGTCAGAAAGCCTTTTTAGATGAGCAGCGCATGAGAAATAGAAGTAGAAGGACTGTCATGGTTGGTTGGAAGCCCCCGTCGAAGGGCTGGATCAAGGTGAATAGTGATGGCGCTTGTAAGGGAGCCCCGGGTCCGGCGGCTGTAGGGGGCGTTGCTCGAAATGACGATGGAGTTTGGGTAGGAGGGTTCGCCGTTAACTTAGGTATTTGTAGTGCTGTGCTTGCGGAGCTATGGGGTCTGTACTTCGGGTTGAAGTTTGCTTGGGATAGACATTTCCGTAGAGTTGTATTCGAAATGGACTCGTTTGTGGTTGTGGATTTTGTGAAGAATGGTAAGGATCATAGGCATAGGTTCTTTTGGCTGATTGATGAGTGTCAAAGATTGTTAAGACAAGATTGGGAAGAGGTTAGGTTGGTTCATGTTTTCCGCGAAGGTAACCGTGCCGCGGACTGGATGGCGAATTACGCAGGAAGTTTACCCATGGGTCTTCAAGAGTGTGAGGTGCCCCCTGCAGGAATCCTGGATATCTTATTTTCTGATATTTGTGGTACTTGTCTTCTTAGGATGACTAGTATCACTTAGCTTGTTCTTTGTTGTGCTCCGGGGTTTCGTCCCCTCCATTAAGATAAAAAAAAATTATAATTATAAAATTAATAACATATGACTAAAATTGATTTTGATTGAAAATATTTGGATTAAATTTGCATATTTTTGTATGTTATATCTAAATATGCATTTTTTTTAACGTTAGGACTAAATTAGCCCTTTATCTCTAATAGTTAATAATGTTTAGTTAATGGTCAATTTCATCCATTAATCTTTTTATTATTGATTGGATTTTTCTTCCTTTTCAAGTTGTAATCTTCTATTTAAGGAGGGAGAAGGAAGATTGTCTTCCTTTTTCCTCCTTACACCGTTCTGTTGTTTTATTTTTCTTCTTCTTTGTTCAATAAATTATAGTTGAATTCCATATATTTCACCAAATCTCTTATTCCGCTTGAATTGCATCTGTTGTTTATTATCTTTTCATTGGCAACTTTTTTCTGTTTTAGCAAGAGCAGAAATGGTAGATCTTATACGTAGATCACTACATCTACGTGATTGCAAAATAAAGGACTTAGATCCGAAGATTCAGAAGAGTTTAAATGCTGAAGATAGGATTACAGGTGTTTTTCTGCAAATTTGGTGTTTGAAGAAATATATATTTCATCTATTATTTGTTTTATTTGTACCTTTAATGGTTTATTTTGCTCGTTGTAGTCGTTTTTTTACCTTTATGGATTTTGTAATAGGCATAGCCTGTTCTTATGTAAGGTTTTATTCCTTACTTTTCTTGTTGTACTTGATGTTTTTGTATCTATAATATGATGTGTGCTTTTTTACCAAAAAAAAAAAAATTAATGTTTAGTTTTTTAAAAAAAAAATTTCAATAGACTAAAGTTTTTAAACTAATTCTGAAAATTAATCTTGTAGCTTTTGATAAATTAAACCGTTCAGCACAGTGCTAGTTGGAGATTTTGTTTAAATAATATATAAAAGAGAAAATTACACAGAAATTCATATTTCAAAAAATATTTACAACTATGTCAAATCATAATTTTATATTATATCAAACTAATAAAATCAGTACTTTTAATATATTTTAAGGATTAGAATTTCTAAATTAGAAATCTAAAATATATTTTTTAGAATTTATGATTTATGAATTTGAGTCTATAATTTTTAAATTATGGTGTAAAATCATAATATATAAAAAATAACAACATATTAAAAATTAAATTTGGTGATATAACTTAGTTGTAATTTTATATTTAATTATGATATTTATATATTTGATCCTATATAAAAAGACTAACAGGGCCTCAAATAGTTATTGGAAATATAAAGCCTCACAAATTGTGAGGCCTGGGCACAGGCCCAGGGAAACTCTCCTAGAGCTGATTCTGAATATAAACCATGTTTTCTAATATTTAATATGTATAAATAATACATTAATCCACTAAATATAAAAATAAATAAATAAAATATTTAAATGTAACAATAAATTTATATAATAATTTATAAATTATCCCTATAAAAACCCATCAAATATTCAATAATAATAAATACTATTAGAAAATGTTAGATTTAGAATTTTTTTTTTTTTTTTGAAGAAATTACA
Organism: Euphorbia lathyris; assembly: GCF_963576675.1. Taxonomy (NCBI): domain Eukaryota; kingdom Viridiplantae; phylum Streptophyta; class Magnoliopsida; order Malpighiales; family Euphorbiaceae; genus Euphorbia; species Euphorbia lathyris. The sequence continues at coordinate 81,914,223 of NC_088914.1, read as the reverse complement.
TATAAAATCAGTTTTTAATTTTTAACAATTATGAAAATCATTTTATGTATTTTATTATTATATGATTTTAAATCTTAAAATATAAGATATCATAACTTTATTTTTGTTTTTATCAAATTTTCAGTTAATCAGTTGTAGAAAAAAAAACAGATTTAAAAATAACCACCAAATTTAATATTTAAATAAATTTATTTAATAGTTTGAGACACTTGTAAATAATTAGTTAATCTTAGCTATCGTGTAATTTTTTTTTTTCAAATTAACAGATTATATAAATATATATTTTTTATTTGTTTAAGAAATTTACTTGGGAATATGATTGGATCGAGAGAGAGGTCCCGATGATGTAAGCAGTATTATCTAGCAAAAGTAGATCATGCCCGAATTTTCCACTCTAAAGATTCAGATAGTGTTTCTGAAAAAATGATTGGAAAACAAACTAAAAAAGAGAGGCATTTTTATAATTTTAATTATGGGTGTTGCTATTTACCGTCCCTTGTTTGCTTTTACCGTCCATATTTAGACAATTTTACCCATTTAATAAAACAAAATTTGAATTTTAAAAAACAAACGCAAATTTTGGCCTAGGCGGGTGTTTCACCCGCTCATCCAATGGCGTAAGCGGATGTAGAATCCGCCCAAGCCATTGGAGGGGCAGGTGTTTCACCCGTCCGGGCCATTGGATGGGCGGGTGTTTCACCCTCCCAAACCATTGGCTGGGCGGGTCAGCCACCCGCTTCGGCCAAAATTGGGCATAGGCACAAATTTAATATTTTTAGTGACGGAAAATGTTAAATCGTTAAATTTTTTATGACGAAAAATATAAAATTCTCTAATTTTTTATGACGAAAAAATATAAAATCGTCACGGAAAATATGCATTATGTTCATAATTTTTTTGAAAAAAAATGTAAATTTTAATGTTTCCGACTCATAATCATCTATTTTTGGGGTTCGGATTGTCACATATCAATTATTTTCATAATTTTAATTATTATTGTCCGGGTTCGTGATTTTGGAGAGAGAATTTATAGTTTTTTTTATCAAAATTGTGAAAAATAGCAAAAAAGTCCAAATGAGAGCGGTAAGCAGGCAAAAGGGGCGATAAATAGTAATCCACTTTTAATTTTGTGGAGGAGGAGTTTTTTATTATTATTATTTTTCAGCACTTTTCTTGACTTCTTTTTAAAGAAGTCACCGAGGAAAAGTTTCGGTCTGCCGGGTGGCCTGGCCGTTTTTCAACGGTCAGTCCACCATCGAGTAATCTGATGGGGCCATCTTTTAGAAATTCATGCCTAAAGAGAGAGTCCATTTTTAGGAAATTGAGGGAGAATATGTTTAAAGAGATAAAATTAGGGTTATGGAAGCACTCCAATTAGGGTTTACTATGATGCATTGGTGCTCATGCCATTATTGTGGTTTAAAATTTGTTGCAATGTTACTGTAAATTTTGATAATGTTATGTTTTTTTTATGTCATTTTATTGTACATGTTTATGTATGCATATTTTAGGCAAATAACAAAATATATCACTTCACATTTTCCTGAAACTGCAAAGGTAAATACTACTTCAGTACATGAATTTACTTTGGAGTTTGCGAAAACTGTGAAGAAAAACTCATTCTGCGAAATAGTATTTCTCTTCGCAGGTTTCGTGTAGTTTGCGAAAATGCGAAGTAAAATCATATGTGGAAAGTATTATCCAGGGAAAAACGTATAAAATACTAAAAAACGGAGTGTCAAGTTTGCAAGAAGAAATATTTTTACGTATATATGAGTCAATAATTAAAAATGAAGTGCCAAATTTGGAAACTAAGAAAGAAAGATAGAAGGAAGAGTAAGCAATTTCTATGTTGTTATATATATATATATATATATATATATATATATATATGATATTTTGAAAAAATCATAAATAAATAGTTTATATATGTAATGTGTTGGATAATAAGTTTAAATATGTAAATTTACTTTTTCATTTAATCTAGTTTTGTAGGTCTTGTTTCATATTTGTTAATTCATTTCTGGTTTACATGACTTCAGGCGGATAAAGCAGCTATAAAAGCTATTCTTTTCAATCGAGTAGGTGATTTTGGATTAGCTCATGAGATTTCGAGTCGTTTTACTCTTTTTCAAACAGTAGACTTTTCAACCATTTTTGCTCGTGCTAGTGCCCCTGAAATTCTTGGATTTCTTGAATTTTTCCATTTGCATACGATAAACATTCAAAGCGAAATTCCAACAGTTATTTTATTCCATTTGTACTTGACTTAACATATAAGTTGTTACACCTCTAAAATTAGAGGTAGGAAGGTTTATATTGGAACTCATCCTCTACAAAAATAAAAATAAAAAACATATAAAGTTTGAAGTTTTGTGGAAGAATTTGTCTTTCACAGATATAGCAAATCCATACCCGCATTTATAAAATTTTAATTTACAAAAATGTCTTCGTAAATCCTGTAAAATCATAAGATAATATTGGTGTTTGGATGTCTTCTATACTTACTTTATTTTGATAAAGTATTTTTTCCACCATTAGAAGATGGAGTGCAAATATAATGGTGAAAACACACAAAATAATGTTTACTTTGTTAAAAACAAAGTAAGCATAATCTCTACTTTGGTGTTTGTATACTTATCCTAATACGATATATATTTTTCAGTTTTTTTTCTATAGTTGTGTAGATCTGTTTGATTCAGCTGTTAGCTAATAGTTGTTGCTGTTAACTATTTGCGGTTGCAGTAAACTGTTTGCTGTTATTGTTAGTTGTTTATTATTAACTGTTTAATTATTAGCGTTTGTAAAATTATATTGAACTGTTGTTGTTAGTATTTAAAATGTCTAATATGAACATGTTTTAAATTAATTAACAAATAAATTATAAAATAAAAAATGTGTTACACAAATTAATAAAAAAATAAAAAATTATTGAATGCAATAAAACATTATTCTTTCGATAACCATGTAATAGAAAGGGTTAAGGTGCAAAAATACCCCTAACGTTTTGGGTCAGGAGCAATTTTACCCCTAACGTCTAAAATGGTTCAATTTTGCCCCTAACGTTTATAGCCAAGAGCAATTTTACCCTAACGTTGGTAATTTGGATCAATTTCAGATATTATTATAAAACACATATATTTTTATTCATTATTTTGCAGCAATTTCATATCAATTCATCCTAAAAAAAGAATTTCATGTTTTTTTGTAATTTAATAATAGAATTGGAGATTAATATTTACAAATTCGGTGAATTTTTTGAATTTTTTTTTATCTAATTCATACAAAAGACAATATATTTTTTTATTTTTTTCACATCCCAGCATATGTTTATGATTTGTTACTGATAAAATGACGCATATATGAAGTGTAGATGATAAGATTCATGACCGAGAAGACAGTTTGATGAATTATTTCTGAAATTGATCCAATTTATCAACGTTAGGGGTAAAATTGCTCTTGGCTACAAACGTTAAGGGTAAAATTGCACCATTTTAGACGTTAGGGGTAAAATTGCTCCAGACCCAAAACGTTAGGGGTATTTTTGCACCTTAACCCTAATAGAAATAATGCTAAAGAATAAATATATTTTGTCCAAATAAAAAATGATAATTTTGTCAATAACAAATAATTACAAAATATTTATGCTCTAAAACGCTGCAATTTCCAGAAAAAATGTTAAATGTTACGATTATATATATCTAATCAAACGCTATATTTCCTGCATTTTAGAGTAAAACGCTAAACGCTTAAAATTTGAAACAAACACTCCTAAAGCTAAGAGTGAATGACCAAATACATTTAACATTGCTTTATGGTAATATGATATACATTTTCAGTTTTTTTTTTTTATCATTTTTAAACATTTTTTTTTATCATTTTAAAACAATTTTTTTTTGTAGGTGCTACATTTGTCGGTTTTCTTTAACTTTGTTAAATGTTGAGAATGAAAAATCTTTAAAATGACATGTTCATAAAAATATCAAATTTGGCATATTCAAATCCAATTAATAAGTTATTAAGATGTAGAACAAAAGTCTAAAGTTGCCGAAATTGAATAGTAATTTACATTTATTTTGCTCACATTTAAGCACATAAATTCTGCACGAAGCTCAAGCAAGAGAAAAGCAAAGGCAAGGAAAAAAAGAGAGATGACAGTACCGATGACGAACGAACAAATGTTGCTGCCGAGTTCAATATTGTCTACGATGCTGATATTATCAATCTTGTAACCCAAGAAACTAGTTGGGTGATTGATAGTGGTGCTACTATTCATACCGCGCCTCGAAGGGAATTTTGCTCATCTTACACACAAGGAGATTTTGGTGTTGTAAGGATGGAAAATGACAACTTCTCCAAAGTTGTGGGAAAATGTGACGTTCACCTAGAAGCTGAGAATGACATGAAGTTAGTATTGAAAGATGTCAGGCATGTTCCAGATATGCGCCTGAATATGATCTCCGTAGACAAGCTTGATGAAGAAGGCTTCTGTAATACCTTCCGCAATGGCCAATGGAAGCTCACCAAAGGTTCGATGGTGGTTGCAAGAGGCAGAAAATATTCAAGGCTGTATCTTATACAGACAAAGCTTTCCCAAGAAGCGATCAACGCAGTGGAGAATGAAAACGCAATTGAATTGTGGGATAGACGCCTCGCACACATGCCCGAGAAAGGCATGACAACATTGGCCAAGAAAAATATTCTGACTGGATTGGATAATGTTAATTTAAATAAATGTGCTAACTGTCTGGCCGGAAAACAAAACAGAGTTGCTTTCAAGAGTTCCTCTCCTTCTAGAGTGGAAAATATATTAGATTTGGTACACTCAGATCTATGTGGTCCATTTCTAAAGTCACTTGGTGGTGCTCATTATTTTGTGACTTTTATAGATGACCACTCTAGAAAAACATGGGTATACACTCTAAAATCAAAAGAGCGGAGTATTTTACTGAAATGATGGAATGTCCAATTAATTGTTTCTTTTCTTCTTTGTTCTGCTCTCAATTCCAAAAAGCTTCTTCATCAAAGTTGACGTTTCTGCTAATGACAATTTTTGAAGTCTTCAAGTTTCACAGGCACAATAATAGCATTTTCAATTATTTAAAACAAATAATATAAATTAGATTAAATGGGCCATGATTTATTAATTGCATTAAATGGGTTTCATCAAAAAGAAAAAAAAAATTGCATTAAATGGCTGGTTGATCCAAAAATGAATCAGGGTGTTCTTTCATTTTCTCATAATTTCAATTTGTTAACCAATTAATTTGATTTGAGAGCTTTTGTTGTTTTCTAACAACATTATGTTTGATTTAGCAGTTAGTTGATTTTTTCGTTATTAGTTGCTGGTTAACGGCTTGATAAAATTATGATTATTTATTATTAGTATGTAAAATGTGTAATGTGGATTTTTTTTTTTACAAAATAAAATTATAAGAATAAAAAGTGTAATATAAAAAATAATTAAAATAACTAAATAAAAATAAAAATAATCTTTATTGATGTGGTATTATAGAGATCGAAATAACGTTAATAAATATATGTATTTTATAGAAATATGAATGAAGATTTTATAAAAATCAAATAAATACAAACAGAAATCATAAAAAGTTCTTCACACAAAAAAACCCCGAAAAAGACTATCGTTTCGTAAAACAATTCTAATAATTATTTTTTATATATATAATTTATCTGATATTTGATATGAAACTTATTAGGCACTCTTTAAATGAATCTCAATTAACGTAGTTTTTACATAACTATCGCTTGAACCCAAAAGCGACTTGTGACTCTAAAGTACTTGAAATCAAGATCTCTTGCTACTGTTTTATAAACCTAATCTACCGTTATATTTTTGGTTTGTTCAAAATAAAAATCTAAAAATACCGAAAAGCTAAAACAAGCGCGATATAGACAAAATGAAATGTTTGATTTGGATGATTATAGAAAAAAGGATGATGTCTGAATTGATGGGTATTAATTAGCATTGATCAAGTCGCTGGCTGCTGGAAAGGAAACCGAAACCACTTGCACTTGCAGTGTTAATACGCAAAAAAGGTCAACTGAAGTGACATCAGAAAAAGATCAACAAAAAGTGCACTCTAACTACTAAATTAACGAAATTCCTCGACTTGGACCATAGTAATTTTTTACCTATATGATTTGCCCTTAAAATTTTGAAGGGATAAGTTAAAAAAAAAAAAAAAAAACTCATGCGATTTTACGTTTAAAACGATCTGGTATTTGTAGCATTTTTTGGAGTAAAAATAATTCTACGGCTGACACTGTTAGTAATTTCGGTCATTTTTTGGTTGATTTTGCTTTAAAATGAAAATTTCAAGAATTGAAGTTTTTTAGTATTATATTTACTATAGAACCAAATTTTTTTATTTTTCAAAATCATCATTTTTGGAGTTTTGTCTCTCTAAACATTTAAAAATATAGTATTTTGGTTTAAAAATTTACAAACCATATCTATGGTTTATGCCGTTTAGTTTATTTGTAAAATTAGACATTATTTGTGATTTGTTCGATCAAAAAATACTTTTAGTTTAGTTGATTTGTAAAATTAGACCTTGTTTACATCATAATTTGGAAAGTTAGACTTTTTAACTATTTCAAATTTTGGATCAGGAAATTTTTTTATTGGAAAATAAAATATTTTTCTGTATTTGGCTACAACACCGAAAAATATGAAGAAGTTGTGGATGACTATTGTTTTTAAAAGGGTAAGAAGTAATTGAGTAGAGTTCCAAAGATTAGGAAAATGTTTTACTCTCTTCAAAACGATAAAATATTTTTCTCACTTTCTTCATAAATTTTTCTATTAACATACCTAAAATTTTCGGTTGACTTATTTTTCTAAGCAAACAAAAACCGAAAAATTAGGAATATTTTCCAACAAACAAATGAGTTCTTAATCCTTGTAAAATGTATAACACTTTCGCTATCACAACTAACACACACAATATTTTGCTTTGTTGCAAGTTCACCAAATAAAATTTTCAGTTCTTTCGGAAGGACCTGCATCATTCAAAACAAAACATCCCCCGTTCGAGTGTTTCAGAACTGATTAATCAAATTTTACATCCTAATTATAACAATCATTCTTGAAATATGACATCCAAGTCTATAACCCTTATCGTAAAACCATAGACTATAAACATAAATTTTCTAGCTCTAGATTCTATTTTATTGCCATTATTGACATACATAGGACAACCAGAGACTTTTAAATAGAATAATCACAAAGTTTTTCAAAGTACACGTATTCATGTGTTTTCATGTCGAGGGATACATATGAAAATCGATTCACAAGATAGCAATGTATCAACGGCTTCAGCCTAAAACGCCTTCTCCAAACCAGCATTAGACAACATATTCTGATTTCTCTCGATGATTGTTTCATAAATATATTCAAGAGTATTGTCAGTCGTGAGACATTTGATTTGTCTCCCAATTTGTTTCTCAATCATAGTTTTCACAGTTTGAATATTTCAAACACATCATTCTTATTTGGATGAAAGAAAAACCCATATTTTTTATAGAATAATCATCAATGAAGGTTAACATGTACCTCGTACCGCTAATGGATGATACCTTGATGGACCCCACAAATTAGAAGGAATGCATTCCAAAGGACACTTTGAACTATGGATCTTAGTGCGAAAACTGACCAGATTGTGATTTCTGAAAAAGCAATGCTCGTAAAACTCCAAGTCAACATTCTTTTGACTTCCCAAGTCTATGTGTCATAATTTGAAAGTTTGGTAATCAGATAAACTAGATGAAACATATGTAAAAAGTGAAGAGTACAATAATAACAGGTAAAATCTATTTTTATCGACGAATTTTCTAACCTCTCTAATGCTTTTTTTCTACAAATGTTGAAATGTTATTTTGAATGTTTATAAGGATGCTTCAAATTGAGGAAATTGGTGGAAGGTTGACCATGTGACTCTCTCGTTTTTCCAAAGTCTTATTGTGTGTAATTGAAGTCAAATTCAAATTTATTAAAAATTGCCTTGTATGACGGTCCCTTCTCCTAAACGTGCTTTCAAAACCTTCTATGAAGCTTCTTCTAAACCATCCCTAAACTCACTCTTGAATTAGTACAATATCATAGTCAGCACATGGTCATGGCCATGTAATTAAGAGCAAAGCACGTGTATGAATATCCAATAATTTATGCCTCCTACAATAAACGATATCATCTCTATATCTTAAAAACAATATTATACTTCCAAACGTATTTTTAGAGAAAAATATAAAAATAAATTTTGTGATTCGACAGATTTATAAAGATAATTCACGTGATTTCAAAGTTTGTAAATAGAGTTTACATCTTTTATTGTTTATAAACTCAGTCATCCCTTCCAAAATTATTATCTCGACTATTTATCCAAAAAAATGAGCAATTTGAAACAATTAAAATAATTTATTTTGCAAATTATTCAATATTCAAAATCTAATAACTTTATAAATTAATTAAACTACAAATATTATTTGATCGAAAAATTGACTTGTATATTTTTTAACTGCAAAATTCATAAAATATAGACCATTTTTATAAATTTTTAAATCACGAGTTTCATTATACATGGGGAAAACTTTTATAAAGAATAGATACGGTTCAAATAGATTAATGAATCCGGTGAACTCTAACTTTGTTTACCTACTTTTCACCTCCTGTTTGCCTTTTCATTTTAAAAGACAGAGTTTTAGGTGTTTGGTTAGGCTCTTCCTGTTTGCCTTTTACAATTGAAAAGCAGCATTAAGTGTTTGGTTAGTGACCTCCTGTTTGTCTTTTACACTTGAAAAGCAGCTTTTTACAAAAGCAGAGAATCTCTGCTTTTTGGAAAAGCAGCTTTTTCCAACAGCAAACAGCAAACTGTAACAATAAACAGCAAACAGCAACAGCAAACAGTAGGTAAAACAAACGGGCCCAAAATAATTTAGGCTAAAAATATCATTAAATTTAATTTATTGGTATTTGTATTTTTTTTTATGAAATGTATTTGCATTTCTGCACATTACACTAACGACTCTCTCTAATTATTTTTTATGTTTTATAATCGTTAAACATATCATATCACCTGGAAAATAACTAATTTTGATTTATTTGGAGATTACATAGGCATGTGGTGGCTTAAGTATATTTTATGTTGCGTTGAGCATCCAATAATATAGCCGACGACTTCCAATATTTACCTCAGGGATTAAGGTGCAAAAATACTCCTAACGTTTTGGGTCAGGAACAATTTTACCCCTAATAAAATGGTACAATTTTATCCCTAATGTTTGAAGCCAAGAGCAATTTTACTCCCAACGTTGATAAATTTGGGTCAGTTTGAGAAAAAATTCATCAAATTGTCTTCTCGGTCATGAATCTTGTCATCTACACTTCACACATGCGTTATTTTATCAGTAACAAATCACAAACATATGTTGGGATGTGAAAAAAATAAGAAAAAAATATTAGAAATATACTGTCTTTTGTACGAATTAGACATAAAAAATTCAAAAAAATCACCGAATTTATAAATATTAATCTCCAATTTTATTATTAAATTACAAAAAACATTATATCTTTTTTTAGAACAAATTGATATGTAATTGGTGCAAAATAAAGAAAAGAAAGACTGTATTTTATAATAGTGTCTGAAATTGATCCAATTTATCAACGTTAGGGGTAAAATTGCTCTTGGCTACAACATTAGGGGTAAAATTGCACCATTTTAGATGTTAGGGGTAAAATTGCTCCTGACCCAAAACGTTAGGGGTATTTTTGCACCTTAACCCTTACTCGAGTGGTTGAGCGTTCTTAATTTTTAATTTATTCAAGTTGCCAGCTTGCTTTGTTATACCATCACTATACAACGGCTTAGAGCATCTTCAATAAATGGTGTTTAAAAGAATGCTAGTATTAGATTCGACAACTTTCAGAAAAATGCTTATTATTAAAATGATAGTACAGTAAAGCCTCTATATATGAATACTCTATATAAGAATAACCTCTATTTTGTTATAAAAAAAAAACTTGATCCTAACTTGGTAATAACCTCTATAACCAAACTCTATTTAGTAATAACCTCCCAATTATTATACAAATAGTCCGGTCCCAAATGTATTCCTATATAGAGATTTTACTGTAGTATCAAAAAAGGTTGCCAATTTTTGGTAACATTGTCACACTTTTTTTAATATAAAAAAAAGATTTATTTGATTACTATTGGTGCATTTTTTTATGAGTCTCACTCCTTTTACTATTAGTTGATAATATTTATAATTAAATAAATTATATATAAAGTAATGATTTATGAAGACTATTATGACAACTTTTAAAATTACTTACTATTAAAACATTTTTAACAAAAATTGTCAAAAATGATATGAATAATTAAATTAATAAAATATTACATTTTAATATAATGTGTTAAGTTTTTGCGATCCTCTGCTAAAAATGTTCAAAGTGCACAAATAATTCACTAGATGTTTAATTCTAAGTACCCGAATGCAATATAATACTAGTATATTTTAAATTTCATAAAATATAGTTGTAATTGTTTTATTATATTCATTTAAATAAACTTAATTACTTAATGAATAATCTGAAATTTTATATAACGAATTACTTATACTATATAAAAAAATATTTTAAAATTGTAAATTTATTTACATGAGGTTAGTATATTTTTTATATTTTAAATTTTAAATTTGTTAATAATGAAATATAAAAATAAAAGAATTATTAAAATAAAAATAAAAAGTCAATTAATTTCCGTTTAACATTTATTTTTTATTTTTTTATATATTTTTTGTGATTCTTTTTAGAGTTATTAGATTAGATCAATTCTATTGTTTCTTTTCGCCACTAAACTCAATCTAATATTTTTATCGTTATACTATGTCAAATACCAAGAGATTGAAAAAAAAGTTTTATATATAAAGAGAGAGAGAGAGAGGGGAAATGTGGAGGACGAAGATTTTCGGAAGGGTGGGATGGAATCATAAAATTCTTAATATGTCGAGGAGGGGATATGGGGAATCTAATCCCCATCCATCCAATTTACATCCATATCTATTAATGATTTAAAACATTTAAATGAAGTTGCCATTAAAAAATACATATTAAACATTTTACAAGTTGGTAAAAATGTATTCTATCTTAAGCACCTCTAGCCTTTGCCGTGAGGCAACGCAAACTATATTCACATTCTTCGACGACTTGAGACAGTGAATTATAAGAAGAACCACCTTTCTTTAATGCGTTTTCTCCACTATTTTTCAATTCTTTCACTTTTATCCTCATTGATTCTCCTTCTTCATCCTCCATAATCTTTCTTACCATCATTGCTATCTCCTCTCTTCCGATCACAGACTCTGTTGGCTGCTTCTCTGATCGGACGGCTACCTTCAGATCCTCTGCTAGCAGAGTAGCATTCATTTTTTGCTCAGCATACAATGGCCATGTAATCATGGGCACCCCATTAGTAATGCTTTCAAGAGTTGAGTTCCATCCACAATGTGTTAAAAATCCACCTATTAACAAAAATTTAGAACAATTTTTGGATAATTAGTTATGATAGGATAAATATTGAGGTTTCGCAAATAAGTTTTACAGTGAATTGCGGTAATGAACTCGATCAATAAAAAAGGAAAATACATACTAGTTCAATAGAAAATCGAAAGATATAATAAGATGAAGAAAGTATAAAATTTCTTACCAACCGACGGATGAGCGAGGATCTCACTTTGTGGAGCCCACGTAGGGACCACGAGTCCCACTTCTTGTATTCGGGTCAAAAACCCATTTGGCAAGTATCTTTTTAAAGCCTCAGATTCATCACTTACAGTGAAAAATGACCCGGATGCATCATGGTCCAGTGGTGGTCGAAACACCCAAATAAACCTCTGTTTACTGAGTTCCAAACCCCATGCAAGTTCAATAGTTTGCCGAGTTGACAGAGTCCCGCCACTTCCAAACGAGACATAAATCACTGACTCACTGGGTTGACTCTCCAGCCAATCCATAACATGTTTCCCCTTCCCAACTACCGGTTCAGCCGGTCTAGCCAGCGGTCCAATTGGGTAGATCGGCACCCGAACCACATCTCCTAGCTTTTTCGGATCTCTCAGAGATTCAATAGTTAAACGGTCTAGATCTTCCCACGTGTTCATCAAAATCCCATCAGCCGTCGGTATTTCCCGCGCTAATCGTGTATACTCATCGTAAACACGATCATCCATTTTCAGATACACCTCCATCGTATCTTCGAACCGAACCGGTTTACAACCGGGTAATCGGAGCGGTTTTTTCTGCTTAACATGTTCTTCTTCCACCATTTTCTCCACCGCCGGAGCATATACAGTCAGAGCAAGAAAACGTGCATCGGAAGTAACGAAAACGTATTTCAGCATGCTAAACTCGTCGGCGATCGGAAAAGCTTCAGTTCCGAAAATGTCGACAATTAAAGCCGTCGGCCGGAACTTCATAACGGAGATTGCAGAACGGAGATTCGGCATTGACTCTCGCATTAGGACGATTATTTTTGTGACGATATCGTCGGAAGGTTGAACCAGAGGCGAAATGTCTACAAAAGGAAGTGTCGAAACGGTGAGTTTTGGATACGGTGATTCAAGAAGAGACTTAGCGGTGGAGGGATCAGTGGAGACGACGAAGATAGTTACGGTGAAGTTGTGGTGGGTGATGAGGCGTTTTCCGAGCTCAACGGCGGGGATGAGGTGTCCCATGCCGGCGCTGGCGAGTAAAACGGCATGTGGTCTTGCGTTTTGCATGGCTGAAGAAGGTTTAGTTTTGCGTTAAAAAATTAGCTTGGTTTGCTTGGAGATTGATCAGATATTTATACAGTCTCAACGTGCAATGAGGTATATTTTCCTTTTAAGACCTCAGCACATGGCTTATTTCTTTTTTGGTTCTTCTAATATCATTTTTTTCTTTTCCTGGGCGATAAAGGTTGACTGTTTGAAATATTGCACAGTAGTTGGATATTTTTAATTAATTCCATTTATGTCATTGGATTTCAAATCATAAAAAGAGGGTACAAATGGTTGGATTTGATATCTCCCTGGATTTTTCTATGAACCAATTACTTATAAGAAAACTTTTTTAATTTTGTTTTTCAACAAGTGTACATGTAATAAGAATCTGGATAAAATACTTTCAAAATTAAGCTAGATTTAGACCACAAAATTAAAATTAAGATTTAATCGTTTTGAACAAATTTCTCAAAAATCTAACATAGCATTATCAAATCAAATTTGATTTTGTAATTAAATACAAATTCAATGAGTTAATAAATTACTATGAATTTTAATTTGTTGGAAACAGAGAGCTTGACTCCATCCATAGTAGTAGTTCCAACAGCCTCGGAGGCGAAACCATCCATGATAGAGGTGGATTCGGCGGCCGGGGAGCTAGGTCCCTCCAGGCCCTACTCTATATCCGCCTATATTTTCAGCATTCTATTCAGATTTTCTTAGAGGATAAAGAATAAAATCATTTATGTTTTAGTTTTAGTTTTTAACTTCATATTTATATTTTTTTTGTTGGTTTGAAATCTATATATACCTTATCAGAGTTCTTTTTCCATTGGATCTATATCTCTTAGTCATACTTCTTTCGTTTATACTTTTTTTCGGTATCAACAAGAGCGGAAAAAGTTAATTTTGTCCGTAAATCTATAGATATGTGTGGTTGCAAAAAAAGGGACTCATACGAATATCCGGAATAGTCTAAATGATGAAGAATGAATTGCATCGGTTTTTCAGTGGGATTCGACTCATGAGAATGATATGATTTATATCTTTGGTGTGTTATTTGTACGTTTTATGGTTGTTATTGCTTTTTGTAGTCTCTTTTCGTCTATTTGTCGATCTTGTACTAGTTGTTTCCTATATGGTACGAGGTTTTATTCTCCTAATTTTCGTGTTGTATTTATACTTTTTAATCTAATGAAAATGATATATGATATTTTATAAAAAAAAAATTGTGGATAAAATTAAGCATACATTGTTTACTAGTGATAAATTGATATATAAGTGTAACCTTATATTAATGGGTAAATTACAAAAAAAAAAAAAAAAAAAAAAAACTCTATGTGATTACATTTTTTTTTTATCAATAGCATGTTTGTGATTTTTCTTTTCTAAATGTGGACTAAGGTTTTTTTACGAATAAGACATGACTAAGGTTTTTCGTTTTACGAAAAACAATGATTTTTTGGGTTGACATTATTAAAATTACTGTTGACGATCTCAAAAATAAAATTTTCCAAGAATTGATAATTCTAAGCAACTTTAATTTTTTAGTTTTGATGTCAAATTAGATGTTGTGGTGAGAAGAGAGAAAGCGGATGTCTATAAAGATAAAACTCTGAAAATAGTGATTTTGGAAAATAAAAGAATTTGATTATATAGTAAATATGGTGCTAAACAATTTTAACTTTAAAATTCTTCTTTTTAAAATCGTCAATGATATTTTTACAGTATCAAACTAAAAAATATCGTTTTTAATAAAACGAATATCTCATTCTCTATTTAGAAAAAAAAAACATATAGACATACCATAACAACAAGTATAACTACAATAGTTTTTCTTTTTTTAATTTACCCAATATTAATTACATGAAACTAGTTGAATTTGTCAATGCTACATTTTTTAATTGGGGACCCAACCTAACCTATACCCTGCTGCAATTTAATTAGGGACCCAACCTCCTAAACCAAACGATTAGCTCCCCAATCTGTAATAAAATTGCCAATTAGCCCCATCCCCACAACATCTGCTAAAACCATGTTATAATTTAGCCCATCGACCACCAGTTTCATCTTTGAGTAGAGATGGTTTTAGCATCCGATAGATACCTTTTAATTTTGATTTATATTTATTAGTATTTATTATTATTTAAATATTTTAAAATAATCGAATTAATCTAAAATATTATATTTTAACATAAGAAGCAACGAGTTCAAATCGTATAATATAAATTTTTTTATATATAAAACTTTTGTTTATTTAAATTTTATTTTTCAAATAACTATATTATTATTATTATTATTATTATTAATTATGTACTTTCTATCTATTCAATGGATGGAGAGACGAACATCTACGCCCAAACTTTTTTGAGTTAAAAAATAACCTTATGTTAGATACAGAGCTTACAAAGTGAGAATTAAGGGCTTGACTAGGGACGGAGACAGAGGAGGTCTGAAGGCGCCAAGTCCCCCTAACTGTCGGAACTACCTCTACTATGGATGGTTTTGACCATCTCGATCATTAGGAACTATTCTTATAATGGATGGTTTCGTTCTCCTGTTTCTAACAAATTAAGGTTTGAGGATGTTAATTAACTCATTCAGTTTGTATTTAATTATAAAATCCAACTTGTTTAATATATGACAACCGATAAATTTTTCTAAGTTTGTCCAAAACGACTTAATCTTAGTTTTACAGTTCAAATCTAGTTTAATTTTGAGAAGTCTTACAATGATAGATAAGAATTGGTTCTGGATCACTCAGATGATAACATGCATATTTACACAGACAAAATTTGAACGAGCTCAATTTAGCAAAAAAAAAAAAAAAAAAAAAAAAGAGGCAAAAAAACATAATTAAGCCCCTGAACTTTGCCCGTTTATGAAGCCCATGATTTATTTTTTTACATTGAGCCTTTAATCATTGATTTTGTTATGGATCATGTCATTATTTAACATTTCTATCGAGTTTGGGAAATGAAAAGATTGATTTAGCGATTCCAATGCCGAAAATCGCAAAATGGGAGACCACAATATTGAGGTTGTCTAAAAATTGATTTGTGTTCTTTTTTACTTTGTACTCTCTATCTATCCTAGGTCATAAAGTCTCATTTATATTTGTTCATATCAATTGACCGAATCGTCCTGAATTTTAAGCTATTGATTAGGGACCAATTTTAGCTTTTCTTTTCCTTTTTAGAGGACCAATTTTCAGTTGGAAATTTTGCAAAATTTTGCACAGTATAATTGGCGGTATCACTTAGGCCCTGTTCTTTATTACTTAATTTCAGTAACAATCAGTTCAGTTCAGTTCAGTTCAGTTCAGTAGTAATCAGTTCAGTTCAGTATTCAGTTTCAGTATTCAGTTTCAGTATTCAATAATTTATCATTATTTATTATAATTATTATATATTATTATTATTTATATATAATTTATTATTATTATCATTATTTATTTATAATTTCAGCAATTTATTATAATTATTATAATTTATTATATATTAATTTATCTATTTTCATTATAATTATATTTATATTTAATTTATGCTTTGTCATTATATACATTATCATTATTTATTATAATTATAATTATTTGGTGCAACTTATTTGCAAATTTTGCGAAAAGTAAATAAATATTATATTAATACGTTTACATTACAATGCTCTAAAAAATTAACTGGCTCAACTACCTTAATATCTCAAATAGTGCAATTTTATCCCTAATATTAGAAGCTACCCTTAACATTGATAAATTGAGTCAAGATTTTGTATTCATATGAAAATTCATATTTAGACGTTAGGAGTAAAATAACCCCGGACCCAAAACGTTAAAGGTATTTTTGTACCTTAATACTTAATTGTAATAAAAAGTTAAGAGTGTGTATTCATATAAAAATTTGTATTTAATTTCATAGGCTTTAAATTATATATAAATTTGTGTTTGTATGTAATTTATATTTTTAATTTAAATTAGACTCATTTTTTTAATGTCATAGGATTTTATCGAGCCTAGATTTTATTTGATATTTAATTTAGTTTAATCTTTAATAATATGTTTATTTATTATTGATATTATTTTTTTTTGGTAGAAATATTATTATTATTATTATTATTATTATTATTATTATTATTATAAGCTTATTAATGTCCAATATTATCATTAAATTATTGTAAAGTCTAATATCATCATTATTGTTACGTTCGATTAAATTCGGTTAAGTTCGGTATCATTCAGTTAAGTTCAGTAGCATTCAGTTAAATTCAGTTCAGTTCAGTATTCAGTATCATTCAGTTCAGTTCAGTTCAGTTCAGTTTTTTTCAGTAATAAAGAACAGAGCCTTAATCAGAGAGATTGTTGGACGATGAGATATCTCGGTGCAGAAAATAGCATCAGCTGATAATCCAGCTGATCCATTTACTAAGCCAATGACTCAGTCACAGTTAGATCGACATCTACCCATATGCACTCATTGGATTTCAAATCATAAAAATAGGTACAAATGGTTGGATTTGAAATCTCCATTATTTCTATAAAAAAAAAACCTCTTTAATTTAATCCATAACAATGTTCACATTCAACCCATAAATGTTTGTATTTTTGAGTTATAAATCTTTTTTTTTTTTGTACTCATAACATAAATAATGTTAAGGGTGTGAAAACAAAAACGTTTGTGACACTGAAAGGAGTCCCTGGTAGAATAAAATTAGAAAGTTCTTTTATATTTTATACTATTCCTTCGAAACTAATCGTGAATCCATTGATTTTTGCCGCTTCCGTGGGTTGGTTGTTGGGCTTGCTTCTATTGGACCTGAGGTTGGTCAAGGTGCAGGGCGGATTTTTTGAGGAACATATCGAGAGAGAACTGGATTTGGTTAGACAATGTGTGGTTAAGGTGTAAAAATACCCTTAACGTTTTGGGTCAGAAGCAATTTTATCTCTAACGTTGATAATTTGGGTCAATTTTACTCCTATTATAAAACACAAATATTTTTGTTCCTTATTATGCACCAATTTCATATCAATTCGTTCTAAAAAAAGGATTTCATGTTTTTTAATTTAATAATAGAATTGTAGATTAATATTTATAAATTCGGTGAATTTTTCGAATTTTTTTGTCCAGTTTATATAAAAGACAATATAGTTTTACTTTTTTTTTTCATATCCCAATATATGTTTGTGATTTGTTACTGATAAAATGATGCACGTGTGAAATGTAGATGACAAGATTCATAACTGAGAAGACAGTTTGATGAATTATTTCTGCTTACGTGTCCAAAGCATCTTGGTAATCCGACGTCGTAGATAACCTACAAAACAGTAACGTAGGTCAGACAGGGCTGGAGTCTGACGAACCCGCTCCGACACCTAAATCAGTTTGTGATTAGGACAAAATTGAAGGGTATGAACTAGTTTAGAGATAGCAGTTAACATATCGTACCCTGTGTCAATATCTGTCTATTTATAGTTTTTTAGGTTAAGTTTGTCACCTCTTTATGAATGCTTATGAGTTTAGGATTCTGTATCCCTCAAGGATTCCGAATCCTGGGAGGAATCATTTATCTCGTAGGATTCTAGAAGATTTCCTTTCAATGGGAGGCCGGAGCTCCGATTATGCATTTGGGTCTCTATAGTCGTGTTTGGGCCGCTATTGTTGTATTTGGGCCGCTAAATCCATCACGTGTCTTTTAAAATGTCGTCATTCATGTGATGTCATTTTGCATGATATCAGTACGTAAAAATTGGTTTTTGACCACTCAAATGATAATATATATATATATGTAAAAAAAATTAAGTGAATTCGATTTAGTAAAAAAAAAAAAATTACACACGCTTGTAAAATTGACCCTCTCATCGGGTCAATTATGTATTCGCCACCGGAACCACGTTTTATATGTATTTAAGTCTTGAAGGCTTGGACTTTGATTAGTTGTTAACCTTTATTACAAGGGCAGTGAGATCATTAATTGGGAAGTTTGGACACCCTCATTATGATGATGCTTTCTTTCTAACCCATACTCTACTCTATAAATGTTTATTTTAGATCCTTTTTGAAATTATACCATTCATCTAGAAGAAAGAAGAGTATCTACAAAAATTGTTTTTTTTTTTTTTTAAAACAACATTATTCTTTTCATTCCTATATTATTTACAACATATCTTTCACCTCTAAACTTCAATTAGAGTACTAAACTGTCAAAATCATCCATTATATCGATGAACTAAATAAAAATCATCAATTGAGTCATCACCTTATCTTAAAATAAAAAAGTATGACTATTTGATATAGACTTTTATACCTATGTTGGCTCAAAATGAATTGAGGGAAAATGGTAAGAAACTGTTTAACCGAATGATTTTAGATGAGAACTCAATTAATGATTTTTGCGTAGGATGAAGATTCTGTTAAGGATATAGTCAAACAGTCCTGATCTATTCCAATTCTGTTCCTATTATATAGCTAACCTCTTGTATTTTGATTTAGTTCTAGATACTCAATATTTCCTGTATCTTCAGTTACAACAATACGTGTAAAACTTCTATTTAAACAAACCTGTCAATACTAGAAAACTCAGTTGAGACCTATTTGTTTCATGGTATCAAGAGCTTGGTAGAGGTCTAACAACCATGTACAACCTTGATCCTCCTGTTCATTTTCTTTTTTTTCCCCTTTTCTATTGCGGCACTATGACTACGCCCAATGGAACTGTCTCGGCTGGAACATCCACAAACGTTAACACCATTCCGCTCACCAGCGTCACCAATCAAATCTCCCACAAACTCACTTCCTCCAATTACCTTCTGTGGAAAACTCAAATTATGTCGATCTTAAAAGGTCTCGGGTTGGAACATTATATCGATGCAACCATTCCTGCTCCAATGAAGGAGTTGCCCACCGGAATTTTAAATCCGGAGTTTAAGGTTTGGGAACGTCAGGACCAGCATGTTCTGGGCTGGATCATTAATTCACTGTCGATCAGTGTGTTACCTCAAGTCGTTGGTGCAGAAACGGCTCTTACTGCTTGGACATCGCTTCTCAAAGCATACTCCACTGGGTCCAAATCGTAGATTCGCGACCTCAAACAGAGGCTCCATAACCTCAAACAGAGGCTCCATAACCTCAAACGTGGTGATACCTTTATCACCGATTACCTGCAGTCCGCTAAACTAATAAGCGATCAACTGGTCGCACTTCAAAGCCCAATGTCTTCTGATGATCTTGTTGAATCCATACTGGATGGGCTAGGATCGGAGTACCGTCCCTTTACCAGTGCTTGGTTTGCTCGACTGGAGTCTGTATCTTTTGATGAATTGACGGGTTTGTTATTGAGTGAGGAAAGACAAATTGCAAGAGAAACTGATGTCTCATCCTTCACTCTGTCTGTGCACTTTGCTGCTCGAAATAATCACAGTAATAGAGGATGTGGGCGTGGCCGAGGGAATTATTCCGGCCAGCAGTTCTATCGCTCTAACTCATCTACATCAGCGCCATTGGATATAACCACTCTTACTTGTCACAATTGCAAAGGCCAAGGGCATATTGCAAGACAATGTCCATCTCTGAAATTGAATCGGAATCATCGGAACAATTTTAGGCCATCATCAAATATTCTCAATCAAGTTCAACTGATTGGCTCATGGATTCGGGAGCGACTCATCATTTAACTGCAGATTTAGGGAATCTCAATGTGCATTCAGAATATGACGGAACAAAAGAAGTTACAGTAGGTAATGGAAACAAAATCCCTATCTCTCATATTGGGCATTCTACACATAATTTTTCTAATTCTCCTGTCCAATTTTGTGAAATTCTACATGTGCCAAAAACAGTTAATAATCTTTTATCTGTTTCGTCTCTGACTCGCACTAATCCAATTTCCGTTGAATTCTTTGCTAACCATTTTGTTTTGAAGGATTTGACAACCAAGCGGGAAATATATCGAGAGAGCAATAAGAATGGACTCTACACCTTGTCTCTTCCCAAGTCTTTGCCTGATCAAATTCAAGCTTATAATGTTTCGTTTCCTTTGTGGCATGCTAGATTAGGACATGCTAATTCTCATATTGTTCGCAAAACCTTGTGTTTGAATAATATTTCTTTCAATGAAAATAAAAAGCTTGAATTATGTGACTCGTGTTGTGTTAGTAAATCTCACCGTCTTCCATTTTTGAAATCTGATTATGTTGCTTCCGGTCTTTTGGATTTAATTTGCAGTGATGTTTGGGGCCCTTCGCCTGTGGTTTCTCATGATAATTTCAGATTCTATGTTTTATTTTATGACCATTATTCAAAATTTTCATGGTTATATTTTGTGAAATACAAGTCAGACGTTATGAGTGTATTCATTAAATTCCGAACACTTGTTGAAAAACACTTTAGGAGACCAATTAAAATTTTTCAATCTGATTGGGGTGTGAGTTTCAGGCTCTTTCTAACTACTTGTCATTAAATGGGATAACTCATAGAGTCTCGTGTCCGTACACGCCCGAACAAAATGGTTGTGCGGAATGAAAGCACCGTCATGTTGTTGAAACCGGTTTGTCATTGTTACATCATGCCAAGTTACCAAATAATTTTTGGACTTATGCCTTTGACACTGCTATGTACGTAATTAATCATTTACCCATTCCAATACTTGGTTACTGTACACCGTTTGAAAATTTATTTGGTACTACTCCTGATTATACCTTGTTCCGACCATTTGGTTGTTTGTGTTATCCATGGCTTAGACCATACAATTCGAATAAACTTATTCCTCGTTCTCGTAAATGCATATTTCTTGGTTACAGCAAAATTCACAAGGGATATAAATGTTATGATTTACTTACTGATAAATTTTTTTGTCTCACGCCATGTTGTGTTCAATGAACATGAGTTTCCCTTCCCGGAGTTAAATGATGAGGCTCGCACTAAATCCATGTCCGGTCAGTCAGACCCGGTTGTTATTCATATTGTTCCTTCATTACGGGAACCATTCACAGCAATTCCACCATTATCCAATGTTCCTACTACTTCAGCTCTAACTGTACCTCCAAGTGCAACATTACAAAATGTTCCTGCCTCCACTCAAAATCAACAATCTGTAGCCATTATACCCTATCAACCTCCATCACATTTCCTACGCCATGTTCCCAATTCACCCACACCAGCCTCTCCCTCTTCCCAACTACACACTAACACTATACCTGCTGCCCCTGCACCAGACCCGCCAGAAACACCCCGACATTACCAACCCAATCACGAGTCAAACAAGCGCTCGTCCACCCAAAATAGTCCCAGCTCCACTAAAAACCCATAACATGGTCACTAGAGCTCAAACTAGCTCCTTGAAACCAAAGACTCACCTTGCTGCCATGTTACCCGAAACCCCAACTTGTTATTCCAAGGCAATTCGTCACCCCGAGTGGAGGAAGGCAATGACAGATGAATACAATGCATTGATCCATAATGGCACATGGGAACTTGTACAAGTATCTGACAATACAAACAGAGTTGGCTGCTTATGAGTGTTTAAACTCAAACTAAATCCGGATGGCACTGTGGATCGTTACAAAGCAAGGTTAGTTGCTAAGGGCTATCATCAACGCCCCGGTATTGAATATCAGCAAACCTTTAGCCCGGTCATTAAGCCGACTACAATCTGTGTTTTATTATCTTTGGCTATTTCACATGGTTGGCATGTTCGTCAATTAGATGTCTCAAATGCATTTTTGCATGGTTCACTTGATGAAGTTATCTTTATGGAACAACCCCCGGGGTTTGTTCACCCCAACTTTCCGAATCAAGTTTGCAAGCTGAAGAAAAGATTGTATGGTCTCAAACAAGCACCAAAAATGTGGCACAAATGTCTAACCATTGCATTAATAGACCTCGGTTTCACATGTTCTAAGGATGATTCGTCCTTGTATTGCTTTGATTCCAAAGGTGTTCATTTATTTTGCCTTCTATATGTTGATGATATCCTTGTGACTGGATCAGATTTTGCTTCCATACAAAAACTTATGGTACAATTGCAGTCTCGTTTTGCGATTCGTGATATTGGCCGGTTGAAATATTTTCTTGGCCTAGAGGCTACATGGACTGCTCATACTCTTCACTTAAATCAGCAAAAGTACATCAAGGACCTTCTTGAAAGGGCTCAAATGTTTGGTGCAAATGGTATTTCAACACCAATCTGTACCACAACTAAACTTATACTTGAACAAGGTGAACCATTCGATGATCCGCACAAGTATCGTAGCATTGTAGGTGCGCTACAATACGCTATACTATAACTCGTCCTGTTGTCAGTTTTGCTGTGAATAAAGTAAGTCAATTCATGCATTGTCCGACAACCGAACATTGGAAAGCAGTGAAGCGTATTTTGCGATATTTACACTCCACTCCGACACATGGTCTCTTGTTGCAACGAGGTCAAGGGTCACTCCCTTGATTTGTTTGGTTATACGGATGCAGATTGGGCCGGTGATCCTGATGATAGGAAATCCACCTCCGGGTTTGCAATCTATTTGGAGCCTAATCTTGTGTCATGGCTCTCTCGGAAGCAAAGGACGGTGTCTCACTCCTCCACTGAAGCCGAGTATCGGGCCCTTGCCACTCTTGCTTCAGAAATTCTTTGGGTATGTATGTTATTATGAGAAATTGGCTTTTCTACAAATACTGCTCCAATACTTTGGTGTGATAACTTGGGTGCTACCTACTTAACTGCCAATCCCATTTTTCATGAATGGTCCAAACATCTCGAAAGCGACTTCATTTTGTTAGAGACAAAGTGGCATGCAAGGAACTTCGGATTCAATACATCTCCACACTTGATCAAACGGCGGACGTCTTCACGAAACCATTATCTAAGTCTCGATTTCTAGCACTCAGAGACAAGTTGAAGGTTAACCCTCCATCAACTTGAGGGGGAATGTTAAGGATATAGTCAAACAGTCCTGATCTATTCCAATTCTGTTCCTATTATATAGCTAACCTCTTGTATTTTGAATTAGTTCTAGATACTCAATATTTCCTGTATCTTCAGTTACAACAATACGTGTAAAACTTCTATTTAAACAAACCTGTCAATACTAGAAAACTCAGTTGAGACCTATTTGTTTCAGATTCAATTGATGATTTTTTCTTAGTTCAAAGACCTCATTAATTATTTTGATAGCTTAACGTTCTAATTGATTTTGAAAACGAAACCAATGTTATGCCAATTCACTAACTTCAAAAAAAAAAAAAACATATATAATTATAAAATTCCCGTAATAATTATTTTCCAAACATAAAACTCGATCTTGAATTTTAATCTATTGTAACATAACGAAATAATAATAAGAAAAAAATTTGATTATATCATTAACTCAAATTTTTTTTTTTTTATCTATGTCAATAGAAATTATAGTAAAAAACAATTCTTCATATAATTCCTTCTTTTATACTTTTTCTTTGTATTTCTTTGCTTAATTCTTTCTTTATATATATAAAGGTAAAATATGTATATGATTATAAGTATAGTGGCATTAGATAAAAAAAAGTTGAACGATTTATCAAAGTTGTATTCCAATTCAATGTTCTGTTAAAAATTTTAAATTTTGTATAATGAAAAGTTAAAAATCTTTTATATTAAGAAATGCAATTCATGTCAACAGCATTATAATGCATCAATTATGAATATAATTTAGTTGTTATTAAATGATACAATTAATTAATTTTGTGAATAGTGCTCTCATCGTGAACTGAGGTTTTTTTTGTATGAGATAAGATAGAAAAGAGATTAAAGCGGGATATGTATATATGTATATTGGTTGTTTGGAATCACGCTCAATTTATAGGGTTCTAGAAGTAATTGTAGTAGGCTGTTTGTAATGTGCACCCTATGTTTTTTGAAGATATGTGTCAACATGTGAATGATGGATGTCAGATATAATGAAGGAAGTTTGTATTGTGTCAAAACAGTTTTCCCTTGATTCTAGTCATGGAATCAGAGACCTATTCCATAGTGATTTCGGAACTCCTTTCATTGATCCACGTGTCTTCATAGTTACTCATCATCCGAATGCCCTCCTTGTGATACGCGTTCTTGCTTTCTCTCAATGAGGACTTGCGTACACTTATATATTTGTTTGATGTCATTATATAAAAGAAAAAGGTAGACCAAAACCAAAATTTACGGAAAAAGAACTTGTCGGGATTAAAGTATAATTATTAATTCGAATATAATAACGGGCTCACAAGTTATCTCTCGTAGCGCAAAAACCATTTGGATTGATTGGTGTAGAAAAACGAACCTCTATCGTGTATTACTGGTTAGGAATCAACTAACAACAACACTTATCTAGAAAAGATATGATGATCCATGAACTAAAAACGAGGGACTGGAGAAAGAGAGAGGGGATTGGCGTCGGCTAGAAAGGAGTAGCGTAGAAAGTAACTTTTTTATATGGCTTAATTATGATGCATTAAGTTTAGGGATAATTATAAGTAAGCTTATATAGTAAACTTCAGGTTTAATCTAATAACCTACTTAACTCTTATCCGACTCCTATCCGTATGGACGAACTATTTTACTCATGCCAAATTTCTAACGCATTTCACTCACATATGACAGAACATATTCCTCCTCATTTCTCTCATGCTCATTCAGACAGAATATGGAATCAAACGACTTTGATACTACTGTCGGGATTAAAGCACAATTAATCTGAATATAATAACAGGTTCACAAGTACCTCTCGTAATGCAAAAACCATTTAGATTGATTGCAGTAAAAGAATGAATCTTGATCGCGTATAACCGGTCAAAAAATGTGAAAAGAATTCCTTAACATGTTGACAATTTTGAAATTGTTATAAATTCAGGTCAATTTTCATATATTTGGCTTTTGGACCTCCTTAGCATGCCAAACACGGATACGTGTGTTTTGGTACAAGATAGTAAACTTCATAATTTGAAACTATTTCTGTGATTTTGTGAATTTATATGGTAAATTACATCTATAACCACTGTAGCCACTAAACTTTATGCATTTTAAAGAATAAATCATTTAGTTTATCTATATTTAGTAATACATTGGTTATTGTTGCTGGAAAACTTCAATTTCTCCCTAAACTTTTAAAAGTTCCAAATGACCATCTATTACTATATAATTGCATCCAATAACCTCATATTCTGTCTAATTGCATTCAATAACCTCATATTTTTATTTAATTACAGTCAATAATTACATATCTTGTCCAATTGTATTCAGTGGCGGAGCGAGAGCTCAAAGTCCGGAAAGGCTCCATTGCATGAAGATTTTTTTTCTTAATAATGACTTAAGGCTTTGATTCATAGTAGTCAAATCAAATTGTCTTCTCGATCATTAGTTTTGTAGCTAAAAAAATACAATTAAAAATAATAAAGGAGAATGAGGTTAATAATGATTAAAAATGATACTTAATATTGATATTTTTAAAGGAGAATGAGGTTCAAGGGAAAAAATTAAAATGAGATAAAAAAGTGAAGAGAGAGAGATTCGAACATAAGACCAATTGGATGTAGAGATTCTTTTAATTATCACTACAACCAATTATACAAACTTAGTTTTATATCATTTAATCACATTCTACATTATAAGTACTAATTTTAACTATTTTGGGAGCTGCTCGGGACTAAACCACTGTTCGTCAAGGGTGTTCCGGATGGTCGGGAGTCCCTCCCCTACCCTCCTTTCTCCGCCCCTGGTTGTATTAAATAACCTCAAAACTTTAACTTTCCTGTAAACTTTCAAAAGTTTATAAGTATTTGTCTATATTTGTCTCTCAGTTTCTGCATCCGATCAATTCTATTGAAAAATAGGGGGTTATTGAATACAATTGGATAAGAATATAAGGGTAATTTGAAACTTTTAACAGTTCATGGGTACTTTTGAAGTTTTAGGTCAAGTAAAGGACAATAAATGTATTAGGCCTTATTAATTTTAAACCCTAGGAAAACTAGTGGTTATTTGTAAATGTATTAGGCCTTATTAATTTTAAACCCTAGGAAAACTAGTGGTTATTTGTAGTTTAGGGTTGGGTGATCCAATTAATACCCATAAACCTAATTTGTTGGTCCAATTAATGAACTTTGGTTCAATTAATACCCATGTAATTAATACTCCCTCCATTCTTTTTTATATGTCGTTTAAGGTTTTTCATCAAGACCAATGCAATATTAATGAGACTATTAAAATGACTAATGTACCCTTAATACTTTTCTCCTAGATCTCTACTTTCTATGCAAAATTTCTCTCTCTTATTAATTTTTATGACTTAATTAAAATAATTTGCATTAATAACTATATCTCTCTCCTACAATAAATAGGGGCAAATTAGAGAAAGTATTGTAAAAAGTGCATTGGTAATACAAAACGACATATAAAAATGAACAAATTCAAAAGTCCAAAACGTCATATAATAAAAAACGGAGGGAGTAGCTAATTACACAATCTCCTTCATAACTACTAATTACAGATTCTTCCTGCTCTCCCTACGTCCCTTATGGCTATGATCAACAAGCTCAGCACCCTATCAAGTCGTTACACAACTTGAATTTGGTAGATAGTCAGATTCTCAAAAGTGTGAAACTTCCTCACAAAAAATTTTGTTCATTCACAATTTCCCAATAAAATGATATTATATTTCTATATATTTAGTTCTTCCGTGCAACATTTAATCTTTTTATCAAATGTCTAGTGATATGGTGTTAGGGAGTGTGTTTATAACATCCCTATATGAAATGTGAAGTCTCAATAAAGCACTCAAAAGATCCTTACAATGATTAGGGATAAGTATATCCTATCATATTAAGTAATAAATTCAATAAAGACCAGATGTCAAATACACAAAAGTTATTCTTATCCTACGGTATATTCCATCTTTTATCCCAAATGTCATATCCATATAACTAACAGGGCACATCATTTTACTTAGGGAAATACACATTTCCTGCTTCAAATCTTTAACCAAAAACAAAAAATAAAAAAATCCTGAGACCAATCAAGTTCATGAGGCTACGCAAGTTGAAGGGCTATATGATCATTTTATACCTATTTGTACACTTTAAAAGTTTAGAAGGCCAATCAAACCGTTTAAGGGACAAATTGATATAACGAGCCTATATATTATTACTTCATATATTTCAATGCATAAGGTTGTTTGAGGACCGCAGTTTCTAGAATTTATAAACATATGACAGATATTGCTTCGTTAAAAATTCTGAATTTATGCATATCCAGCTCATTGCATCTATGTGTTTGCGTAATCAATACTATTGTGTTATTATTACTTCTGAAAGCACCAATATTTAGTTGAAAATTTCTGAATTTATGCACATACAGCTCATTGCATGGATCATACCACGAGGAAAATCTTTTTCCGATTCCCCCAAAAAATGATACAGAAAGAAAAAAAAAAAGTTTAGCATCCCCTTTCAATTTAAAACTATGAACAGATCCATTATTTAATGTCTATGGATTCAATTGAAATTCTATACCCAAATTCAATGAAGTTTTTGGCAACCAGTGGATGCTCAAATTCCCTCACGACCCGTAGGTTCGTCCCTGCAACTCCAAACCCAATTAGTCTTTAAAATACTCAAATTGTTCAAGATGTTTACAATCACAAAACCAATTCTACAACTCACAGCACGGACAAGACCCCATGTCATACTCTTCCTGGTATATATAAAATTAGAACAAAAAAAATTGAGCAGAGCTAGAAGTTACAAGGATCGCCCGGTATCCCCATTCTGATCTGGAGAAAGACTCATGACAGCATTGAATGCTTTGAAACAAATAAGGACATGCATAGCTTGAATAACCAATCTTGGCAATTTAAGAATTGGTGATTCTCTTTCAAGTAAAACAATACCTGGAGACGACTTATGTTTCTGCACAGACGGCAAAGGTAGCATGCTTCCAGAAGAAAAGTTAAAACCCCAGCAATTGCATCCAAAGATGGCATTGGTAACAGGTGTAGCAACCATTTTAAAAAAACATTCCACCAGATGCATTTGCATGAGGCAGGATGAGAGGGCGGACTTGATACCGTCTTTGTAGGAGTGAACAGACTTGAAATCTTCTTTAAAGTCATGCTAGCAAGTCAATACCCCGATCACCCGTCTTGACAAAGCATTCCAAAAGTTCAATACTCAGAAAAGTAGTTTCAATTAGACACTGCCAAATAGCAAAATAATAACCAAACAGCTGATTCAAGTTGCACTTTCTCAAGGGCTGGAACATGAATAATCAAAATAGCATGTATAGTTCATTTGCACGTTAAAAACAAGTCATCACTTCTGCAACAAGAAGATAGTCTTGTAAATGATTAAACTGACACATTTGGCTAATTCTAGTATCAACAATTAACGGAAAAGGGTGGTTCTAACTAACCAGCACAGACGCCAAATCATTTGTACAAGCCACTAAATCTTCAAATCGGCTGAATAAATGTACACAGAGTGCAAAAAACATCAACCATCCAAAACCATGATAGCCCGACATATGCTGAGTTACTGGGAACTGTCAACTGCTTATCACTATTTGGATCAGTAGTCAAGTAAAGCTCCCAATATCGATATGCACATTTTTCTAGTGTCTTGTAACATTCAATAACAAAATACAATGCTATTTCTTTAAAGCCATTTAAAGGCAAACTTAAACTCAAAATTCAGCTGCATCCTGAAAAGATTACCTTGTGATTGAACAAGAAGATGCCATTGTACAAAAAGTATAAAATAGTTTGGCCTAATACATCACAAGCTCCCTGAACTTTGTTAGTGTCTCACCAGCTCTCTGAACTTGCTTATTTCATATCACCAGCTCCTTAAACTTATCCATGAAAGTAGATTAGCTCCTTGAAATTTGCAAGTGTCTTACCAGCTCCCTAAACTTGTTTACTCCGTATCAACTAAATACAAAAACTTATTAAACCTAAATTCTAAAAATACATTTTCAAGAGGTAATTTTTTCTCTTCTCCTACCTTTCAACCTATTAGTGTTGCAGGTTTGAGAGATCGAATGGATGAGGATCAAGAGTTAGTATTATGGTTTTTGTATTTAGTTGTTACGGAATAAGCAAGTTCAGGGAGCTGGTGAGACATTTGTATTGCAGGGAGCTAATCTACTTTTATGGACAAGTTTAGAGAGTTGGCGATAAAAAATACGCAAGTTTAGGGAGCTGGTGAGACACTAACAAAGTTCAGGGAGCCAATCTACTTTTTTGGACAGGTTCAACAAGCTGGTGATGTATTAAGCCAAATAGTTTACTACTTACATGGGACAATAGAAGTACCATGAGTCATCAAGCATGCATACTTTATTACATAATTCTGAAACAAATCAAAATACAAAATAATGATGCATATAAAAAATGAGGATCAAAGATGCAAGAGATGAACAAACTCTTTTACAAGTTACTGAAAATAACAATGATAGACAAAACAGCAAAAGCATGCAAACTTATTTCATTATTACTATTATTTTACTACATCATCACAATTTCTTTGTTCCATGACACTTTTGAATCAGTGATGCTGTAAGATTGACAGAATTCTCCTTCTACTCTTTAAGAAATCAACTTGCATTAACAGAGTTCCGCATCTCAATGACAAAATTATTTCCCTTAAGAAATCAACTTGCATTAACAGAGTTCCGCATCTCAATTACAAAATTATTTCCCTTAGATTGACCAACTAGAAAATGAAAAGACTTGGCTGAAGTTTGTCTATCAATTGGATTGAAAAGCCAAAAAAAAAACGGCAAGCAAACAATGTGAAATAATCAGAAATGCAATTAAACAATCCCTACCTGCTTAACATGCGTAGGTGCAGAAAGCTGGCTTTCAACTCCTTTGCCTGATGAAGGAAAGAGGAAAATGAAACCATACATAATATAGTAAACAAATATGCATGTGGAAAAGCTTTAAACAAAACTACATAAAAGTTTCAGCCCTCATTTGCTGCTTAATGTAACTCCTCTCCCAATCTGCACCATACATATCACTCAAAACTGGACAGGCTCTGACAACATACTGAGGCAGCGCTTTAGAAAAAGTCCAAAATGCTGATAGATATCAAAGATGACTATGATCAGTATTAGTTCAGTGATTAAGGAATAAAACCACCTATATGCAACAAAAGTAAAAGGGAAACCATGTCGAGAGGATACAACCAAATCTTCTATTACCTCATGCATTTAGTAGATTACATGTGACTATAAGCCTTAGTTCTTACTGCAGCTACAAAAATACTTGCTAAACGAGATAACTAAAATAAATAGAAAAAAAAAAAAAACAATACAAGAAAACTGATAATACAAAATTTGAGAGACAAAAGGGTCTAAAATGATGAAGGATTTCCAACACTATCAGAGCCATTCTCTTGGATTGATGCAAGCATCTAGTAATTTCCACTCCTCACTTCCCTCTTCAGGTTTCTGTAAACAAAGGAAAAACCTTCCAGTCTTAGCTTATTTGACATAGCAGAATAATAAAAAAAAGGGCAGCCCGGTGCATTACGCGTCCCCGCTTAAGCGAGGGTCCGGGAAGGGGTCCCACCACAAGGGTGTACCTGGGGCAAGCCTTCCCTTGCCAATTTTTTGGCAAGAGGCCGCTTCTAAGACTCGAACCCATGACCTCTCAGTCACACGACAACAAAATGTTTGTGTAAACTTACATGGTCATATTCCCATCTTGCGGTTAGTGGTAGAGAAACAAGAATACTTTCAATTCGACCTCCTGTCTTTAGCCCAAATGTCGTACCTCGATCATAAACCTTTGAATGGAAAAGTCACGCAGAATGGCATTCAAAGAATGATATTAAGAAGTTTTAAAGTTCTAAGAAAGTGATTAATTTAGATGACTTGTAATACCAAGTTAAACTCTACATAGCGTCCTCGTCGCAACTGTTGCCATGCTTTATGGCGTTCTGTGAAAGGCATATCTTTCCTTTTTTCTATTATGGGAATGTATGCAGGCACTACAGAGTTCGCACATTCTGCAATTTAACAAAAAACTTACATATTAAAGCATGTTTGTCTCCTAAGAAATGTATAGTTATGTCGTGGTGATTCTGATAAGCCATCGAGGATGTATCTCAATCATCTAACAATTACCAGTGGCAAAGGAAAGAAGCATCTCTTGATCATAGTCATTTAGATCATCAAAAAAAATTCCCCCCAATCCTCGCCTCTCGTCTCGATGCTGCATACATTATTAACCATTACACAAAACACATTCGGATAAAACCATACTAAGAAAAATTCTCCAACTCATCTTAGTTTACAAATTAGACAATTAGGTAACTGGGAAATTACTTTAGTAGGTAAAAGATATTTCTATAAAATTTTGGCAGCAAAGAAGGAAAACTACAATGCTAGGAATTATAGTAAATTATACTCTTGGAAACTACGAAGTAGTCCTATTACGAGCAATCGTTAAGGGCTGGTTCTAAAGGACTCAGATGACCCGAGCTCTGCACGCAAAATTGACAGCAAACATATCCCCTGGATCAAATTCACTTGTAGACCCACCATACATAAATCATTTTCATTCACACACAACCAGAAACAGTGCACACAGGAACAACAGATATCATACCGAAGTAAGAAAATCTTAAATAATAGTAATGTCAAAGCATCTAAAGTATTACATAATAGTATGATCAAAGGTCTAACAAGCTGCATACCTTAATATAGAAATAGTCGTCACACCACTTTTTGAACCGGGGATAAAATGTAGGATCAAATTTGTCACATGTTTTTTTCTGGGTCTATAGCATAAGACAAATATCGATATCAATTAATATAGGCTTAGGCTGGCAACAAAACCAAATTTCAAATAGATAAAAACATAAACAGTTATCTAATTTGAGAGTTTACTGAATGGAAATGTTTCACATCTTCCTCAAAGATGTAAGCCGGAGTCAAATCAGTCCCACCACCAAACCACCATTGTCTAGGTGCTCCAGGAACATCTGCATATCATGACATAATCGAATCTTGCAACATCAATACGTTTTTTTGTTCTTTTAATTTTATGGGATGAGGGATAAGGGCGAAATTTGATTACTAACACATTTACAAAAAACTTGTTAAATTGCTAATAACTAAATCACAACTTTTTTTTTATCAAAGTGTCTAAAATGTGTTACTGTTACTGGTATAATTACAAGGCCAAATGTATTTTCCCGAAAAACATCATTAAGGTCAAATTTGGCCCCCCTAATTTTAATTAAGGAACAATGGAAATGTATGCCCTAAATCTTAATATTGGGAAGTAACGGCAGAGGAACCATAAAAATGTTGATGTTTAATCCTGCTGATGAAGATGATTTCTGAATGTTACAACTTACAAGAAGAGTATAATACCTTTGGGAGCATCTGTCTCGAAATAACGATAATTAAAATGCAGTGTTGGTGCGAACGGGTTCTTGGGATGCAGCACCTATGGAAATTAAATTAAATTAAATAAATAAACAAATAATAAGAAAAAGATAAAGAAAGAAAAAACCACTTAGTTGAAATGGAGAAGTTACAGAGCTGATCCCGGCAGCGAAAAAGGGAATAGGTCCAGGCTTCTGATCAGAAGAAGCACCCTTGGCAGCTCTATAAGCTTCAGGGGGCATAATTCCGTAAACGACAGAGACATTGACCCCAGCCTTCTCCCAAACGGCGCCGTCTTGCAAAACTCTGCTGATGCCACCCCCACCTCCCGGTCTAGACCAGACGTCCTCCTTGAATTTGCCGACTCCATCAGCAGCCTCAATAGCCTCACAAACACTATCCTGTGCTTCCCTTATCATCTTCTCGAACCGGCCTCGGACATTACCATTTATAGATTCAGATTCCCGGAGAAATGTATCCGGTCGCTCCGTCTCCGGAGTTTCCTTTTCAATAGAAACGGCACTAGGGATCATGAGAGTGGATTGATTAGGGAGTTTGAGAGATGAAGGAAAACGCAATTGGAGTTGCTTGCGGCAAAAATTTGTAACAGGAAAACAATGAGAAGGAGATCGAAGAGGGAAGGGAGAGGTGAAAGAAGATGATGAGGCTGAGAGAGTGGCTTTGAAAGGCATTTTTTTCTGAAATCAATTCAATAATTTGAATTGAAACAAGGTAATGAATTAGATTAGGATGGGAGCTTTCCCACTGATGATTGATTGAAAATGGAGGACACAGGTGGAAGTCGCCGATCTGAGCAGTGTCAGTGTGTCACCGGAGGCACTGCTAGTAGAGTAGATAAGGCCATAAGGGCCGGAATGGGATTACTAGAGATAGAAGTGAGAAATCGGATAGGATTGGGGTGCAAACGGTGACGTTTGGTCCCACAACTAAACACAGATTATTTGCAACGGTACTGGCACACTGTTTTTTTCTCGAATTTTTTATTTTCTTTTTATCTTTGGCATTCAATTTATAATACTCTACTTAGTGCATTTTTACCTACTTGCTAATTGAATTCCAATGAAATTATTTATTATTATGTGATATTTTTTTCCAAGAGGAAAGAGACTATTGATAATAATAAAATATTGAATATATTAATTATTTATTTCAATATATTAAACAGTTAAATTTTTCGATATGTTATCCAAACATTTCCAAGATATATAGAGAATATATGAGAATTCACATTGCTCTAGATGTGAGGAAACCATTGATGTGAAGAACGAATCTCATGAAATCGGTTGGTGGATTTCAAGTATGGAAGAATGAAAAAAAAAATATTTTGTTTGTGATTTGTTAGATTCTACTGAATTCTCAAGTGCAAAAATCGAGGGATGGAAAGGTATAGTGTGACTCTATGGAGCAAATATGTTGGTTACAGCTGGCCGAAAACGATCGACCAAATGTGTAAAGTGGTTGATGGCTAGTCTAGTTTCCGACAATAGCGAAGGCGATGGACCAGGTAGGGCAAAACGATTGACTGCAACTGAGGTATGACCAAATAAGGAAAATGGATATGTTAGTGGAAGTAACTCCTATGTTGGTGGGAGGATGTTATGGTAGTTGGAAAATTCGTAATATGGAAGAAGGAAAGAATCAAAATGATGGTGTGGATGTAGTAGATCCAAAATGCAGACGTAGGAAAGCTAGGTTATAGAGGAAGATTTGGTTACTTTAAATATTCAAATGAATTTAGGCTCAAATGAGTCATATCCAAGTTTTGTTGACAGACCCGCCCAACATTATAAGTTGTTTGACCTGGAACTATCGTGGGCTGGACAACTCATGGGAAGTTAAAGTTCTTTTGGATCTTGTCCAACATCATAAACCCGATATCATATTCCTTTTTGAGATTCCTATTTGTCACAATCGTTTAGAAGCTCAGAGAAGGTAAAAGTTTGTAAGATGTATGAGTGTAGACTGTGTGGGGAGAAATGATGGCTTAGGTTTAATCTAGTGTTTCCAGGACATGGTTAAAGTTTTCAATTTGAGTAGGAATTTCATATATCTTGAAATTAATTTGGGCATTGATGTGTCACGGTGCTTCATTGGTTTTTACAGGATGCTAGAAAAAGCTTGGAGATCAATTTCTTGGGACTTGTTGTGAAATCTCTCTGGTGTTTCTGTTCTTCCCTGGTGTTGCATAGGAGATTTTCATGATCTCTTGTTGGCATCTCAGAAGTGCAAGAGAATCCCCCATCCAACTTGGCTTCTTCATGGTTTCTAACAAGCTTTGGGGTTATGGGGCTATCTATTCACATGTGAGTGTGGTTGGGGAACTGTAGACTGTGTGGAAGAGAGACTAGATCGAGCTTTATCGAACAAATGTTGGCTTGATTTCTTTTCAAATTCTTCGGCAAAGGTCCTTAATTTTTCTTCATTTGACCATTATGTTTACTTCTAACTTTGAAATACCTTAACCATATGGTTTAGGTTAAAAAGTTATGTTTCAAGAATGTGTTGTTGAAAAGAACTACATATGTCGGAGTCTAGTTGAATCAGTTTGGAAAAGGACTCGTTTGATTGATATTCAATCTAAATTCTTCAGTGTGGCATTGCTATTTCTAAATGGGAAGATGATTATTTAGCTTATCTTAATAATTATCTCAATGATGTTAAAGAGGGGATGGATTGTCTTTGATCCTGTCACGACTCAATAGGATTGGAGGAGTTACCATAAAAAGCAGTCTGCGTGTTTTGAGATTCTAGGTTCTATGGAGGTCTATTGGAAACGGAGAGCAAAAGCTTATTCGCTCAAAGAGGGTGATTCTAACTCTAAATTTTTCATTCTTATGCATCTGGAGGGAAAACTCGCATTGAGAAGATCAGAGATAGTGATTGGGGTGGCACAACTAGAATGGTCAACTAGGTGATGTTATAGTTGATTATGTCAATGGTGTTTTTAGTTCTATTAATACTTTTTTGTGAAAGTAATTAACCAGGTTTGTTATAAAAGAATGAAATGCTTTATTGCTTGAGCCTGTTACATCAGAGGAAATTAAATCGGTTGTTTTTAGTATACATCCTGACAAGGCTCCAGGTCCAGATAGTATGAACTCAAACTTTCCTTCGAAGTTTCTAGAATTTGGTTGGAGTTTACGTAATCATGATTTGTCAAGATTTCTTTGAAACGGGTTACTTGCTAATGGGTTTGAACAACACCAATATTTTCCTTATCATGAAGAAGGACAATCCATAATGTATGTCTAACTTTCACCTTATATCCTTTGTAATGTTCTTTACAAAGTTGTTGCAAAAGTCATGACAGAGATTGAACTCGTTGCACCATGGGATTATCTTATAACGCAAAACGATGATTACTGATAATATTTTGATTGCTTTTGAGTTGACTCATTTTCTAAATGGAAATATGTAGAGGATGGATGGAATTGCAGCTCTTAAAGTTGACATGATAAATGCATATGATCTCCTACAGTGGAGTTATGTGCGGGATACGATGCGAAAGGTTAGTTTCTGTGACGGATGCAAAAGGTTGGTTTCTATGACGGATGGATCAACCTGTTTAACCTATGTACTTCCTCTGTTTAGTACAGTGTTGTGACAAATCAGCATGAGCTTGGTCCTATTACACCGCAGAAGGAGCGGGATGTTAGACGGCATGGTTGTCGGATAGCTCGCAGTGCTCATATTATCAATCATTTGTTCTTCGCAAATCATTCACAAGTGCAATCTTAACCAACTCAGTATAAAGAAGCCAAAAATCAACAACTAATCTGTCCCTGCTCATGAAATAATCAT
The DNA here is from genome assembly GCF_963576675.1 of Euphorbia lathyris. Taxonomy (NCBI): domain Eukaryota; kingdom Viridiplantae; phylum Streptophyta; class Magnoliopsida; order Malpighiales; family Euphorbiaceae; genus Euphorbia; species Euphorbia lathyris. The sequence continues at coordinate 81,877,230 of NC_088914.1, read as the reverse complement.
TATGTTTAATTATATAACTCAAGATTACAAACTATCAAAAATTAACAATCAGTTTTAACAAGTTTTTGAGTTTGAGCTTTCAAAAGTCTACGTGGTATATGAAACAACTCAAATTCCCAATACAGAAGTACACATCACTACACTTAGTTGAAGCATGAGAGATTGTCCTAATAAAATCAAAATTAGGAATACTACAATCAATGAAGAATAGAGGGGAAAAAACACTCTAAACATAGATATAGCAGGAACACTACCTCCCACATCGATGGCTCCCATCGATCCTTTCCCCTTATCAATATGTGGGGAGGATAGTCCTCCTCCAATGAAGCCTGCCAGAATTTCTGGAGCCGTTATAACGTTTAAATCCCAAATTCCTGCAGTGCACCAAGAAAAGAAACTGTACATCTAAAAGGAAAGATATGTCATGCTCAATATGAATATAAGCTTTCCCGGAAGGATCGCAGCAGTTCGATCGAACGTAGATAAATAGAGAATATGAGTATTCCCTTTATGTTACATTCCCTTGTTTCAGTCATTGACTTGGTTTAACAATGACCCTTTGCATTCCCAAGTGTGAGCTCGAGATCATCCACTCCCATTTCATGAATTCTCTCACCCTCCCACGGCTTTACTCTGCCATTCTCGAATTCGAACTCTGATACTCTTGCCCTCTCTGCTGCTATCCCCCAGCCTAATCCATTCCCATTAAGATCATTGTGAAATGCAGCCTGCTGAACTGGTTTGACAAGATTAAATGTCGGTGAAGGAGGAGCCACTTGCGGTGCAACTGTCTGAAAATTGACCCATCGGCCTGAGTCCACAGTGGAGGCATCAGACTCATCACATTCTGGTATTGTGGCTGGGGCAATATGATGTCGCCGCATAGGGCTTGAAGGGGCAGACACAGCGAAAAGAGGATGGCCAAAGGCGTTTAGAGAACCATTTGGAAATGAGTCCCAGTCTGATTTCCGCTTTGAACCTCTGGAATTAGGGGACGAAAGTGGAGGGGTTACAGGAGCACTATTGGATATTCTCAGTGGAGGGAGGTTTGCTGGGATCGAAGCAATGTTCTGAAGAAACGGAAGGAGATATGTTGAGGGGTTCCCATCGAAACGAGTGGGGCTAGGGAACGAGGAGGATGTTGGACTGGCATGGTAAGAAGGAACAGGACTGGGATAATTTGAGGATTGTGGACTAGGTTGAATAGATGAACATGAACTGATGTTTGTTGGAGTGCCTGTAATATCTGTTGGTGGTGGCCTGTAGCCCTGTAAAGAGAAGATTACAAGAGTAAATCACTAGTCACTATCAATGACAATTTGCTTGACAACAAAGATGTTATATATAATTGAAGAACATATTCCTCAAAGATCATGTGTCTGGCCTATTTGATGCAGGGGTGGCAATTTCTGACACAGACAACCCAACTGACCCTATTATCGTTTTTCTTGCATTAATATCATATATAATCATTTGGAACATACATATAACATAACACAATTTTAACATACGATAACCTGAATTGACATCCCTAATTTGATGTTGATCACATTACAGAGAAGAATATAATACTGCCCAAGGATTTAAACATTATTCTTTGGTTGTTTACTGTGATTCAAAAGGGAATTCATAGAATCTCACAGAATTAAAGAGAGGAATTAACTAATAATAACTCAGAAAGCAGTTCTATATATAGAAAACTACTCATAAATCAAAATCAGGCGATAGAAACAGCCAGATATACTTCCTGTGATGTTGAATTCACCTATCTCAAGATTTCTCGCCAAACACACAAATGCCGCAGATCAAGTATGAATTCAAGTCAATTTAACCTAGAAAGTAGATCTAGATCTCAAATCCGGACAAAATGAAAAATCAAATTATAACCAAAAGAACAAAGAACTAAGATCGAAAGAAACCTAGCAAATTGAAGCACTTCGAACTAAAATCTGCAAGCATGCGGGTAGATCTAAGAAACAAATCAAAATGGAGAGAAAAGAAAAACAAAGATGTTATATATAATTGAAGAACATATTCCTCAAAGATCATGTGTCTGGCCTATTTGATGCAGGGGTGGCAATTTCTGACACAGACAACCCAACTGACCCTATTATCGTTTTTCTTGCATTAATATCATATATAATCATTTGGAACATACATATAACATAACACAATTTTAACATACGATAACCTGAATTGACATCCCTAATTTGATGTTGATCACATTACAGAGAAGAATATAATACTGCCCAAGGATTTAAACATTATTCTTTGGTTGTTTACTGTGATTCAAAAGGGAATTCATAGAATCTCACAGAATTAAAGAGAGGAATTAACTAATAATAACTCAGAAAGCAGTTCTATATATAGAAAACTACTCATAAATCAAAATCAGGCGATAGAAACAGCCAGATATACTTCCTGTGATGTTGAATTCACCTATCTCAAGATTTCTCGCCAAACACACAAATGCCGCAGATCAAGTATGAATTCAAGTCAATTTAACCTAGAAAGTAGATCTAGATCTCAAATCCGGACAAAATGAAAAATCAAATTATAACCAAAAGAACAAAGAACTAAGATCGAAAGAAACCTAGCAAATTGAAGCACTTCGAACTAAAATCTGCAAGCATGCGGGTAGATCTAAGAAACAAATCAAAATGGAGAGAAAAGAAAAACAACTGATTCAAATCCTGATTAAAAACAAAAGAATCTGTAAATGGAAAACAAACCTTGCGATAAGTGGTGCCATCTTCTTCAACGATCCAGCCAGCCTCAGAGCAAAGAGCTTTCAGAACCTCATTATTATCGCAATGTTTAGGAAGCTTAAAGTTCCCTTGAGCTCTGAGGCCAGAGTATATCTTAGCAGCAATAGCTCTTCTCCTTCTTTCTCTTCTCTTATTGTTCTCCCTTTCCTTCCACGTCGGCAGCCGCCCAGAGGATCCACCGGCAGTCATTTCCCGGCAATCCTCTTCTGCCAGTAAACCACACACTTCCGTTGTTTGGTTCAGATTCTAAACTCCTATCTCTTTGTCAAGGATTGTGAATCTGCTTTCTTCGTTGAATTTTAGTAGAAGAAAAAGCTGTGTCCTTTAAGATTCTTCAGCTCTTCTTCTCTCTCTTACTTTCCCTTTTCACACTCGCATGAAATTGCCAAAAGTTGATTTTTTTTTTTTGGTAGGAAGGGAAGAAAAAAAACAAACAAACAAAAACCTAACCCGGGATCAGTCTAGGAAGACTGACCCCAATCCTATCCTCAAGAAGAGAAGGTAACAGAAAAGAAGGAGGAACGGAAAGGGTAGAAACACCTAACATCCCCCCATGCCCAGCAGCTGCCAAAAGTTGATTATAGTAAGAAACTTCAATTATTTTCATAAAAGAAAGAAAATAAAAATTAATTATAAAAATATTAAGGGATAAGATTCAATTACATCCTCAGAACATTTTCTTATTATCAATTTGTTGGTGATAGTTTAGGATTGCAACTACCTAAGGATTTTCCCTCCCCGCTTTTTTACCACGATAGAGACAAAGAATCCCGAAAAAATTATCCATAAAACCGGGATATGAGAATAAAGATGAGGAATATCTCCCTGCATTGATTGAATGCTCGACTTTACGAGAACCTCTGAAATTATTAATAAAATTATATATATATATATATTTTTAATATTATAATATTATTTTTTATATTAAACGAAGCTAATTATGATCCTAATTAAAAAAATTATATGTATTATTTATATTTAATTAAAATATTTTTTTATTGTTTACTAATTTATTTTGTAAAATAATTTTAAATTTAAATGAAAATTTAAAAATAAAATTCCAACAAGACAATGACGAGACAAGATTTTTTTCGATTTATATAAAAAAATTAGGAATAAAATTTTCCTAAAATATTTAGATATAGATATGGGAATTTTCCATCCAACCTTATTAATATTTTTTTAATGTCATTAAAACAATTAGAATCAGATCTTTCATATCACATAGAAGTCTTTCAATACACTTTTTGATGACTCATCTAAAAAATATAATAATGGAAATACAGATTCACACACATGTTAAAATATATATGAGGAGTTCTTTATTTAACATGAAAACCCGAAACCCCTAATAATTTTTCCATTAAAACATACTTACGTTTTTATCCCTCAATGCTAAAAGTACATTTACTTTAAAAACATATATGTTAATAATAATAATAAAATAACTAATTCAAATTAGAGATAAAATTTAAATATGTCTTTAATGTTTTTTTAAAAATGTAAATATAACTCTAACGTATGAAATGATAAATTTTTATTATTAACATGTGGAACTTGAAGCAAGTTTCAATCCAAATACAATACATGGAGCAATTTTTTTTTTATCTAGGTAACAAAGCTCGTAAAAACTAGACTAGTAACTAAGCCCAGAGATGGAGGTAAGGGGCAATTGGCTGTTATTGCACCTCCGGTCATTAGAAAACACACTTTTAAAGATATGGCTGATCATGGATCTCGAAGATTTTTGAACTAGACTGGGCCCGTTTGTTTTACCTACTGTTTGTTGTTGCTGTTTGTTGTTTGCTGTTACGGTTTGCTGTTTGCTGTTACTGTTTGCTGTTTGCTGTTGGAAAAGGCTGCTTTTCCAAAAAGCAGAGATTCTCTGCTTTTGCAAAAGGCTGCTTTTCAGGTGTAAAAGGCAAACAGGAGGTCACTAACCAAACACTTAATGCTGCTTTTCAACTGTAAAAGGCAAACAGAAGAAGTCTAACCAAACACCTAAAACTTTGCCTTTTAAAATGAAAAGGCAAACAGGAGGTGAAAAGTAGGTAAACAAACACCCCCTGAATACCTGAAAAAAAGATCCACAATTGGATTGAACCGTTGACTTTTTCTATAGGACCGAACTGAATTGTACCATTGACTTAATTAGGTAAAATTCTAGAGATTTTTAAATTTCTAATATTACTTAGTAAATATGTTGGAGATTCTAGAACCGGACCGAATATCCGAAAAAAAAGATCTAGAACCGAATTGAACCGTTGACTTTTTCGTTAGGACCGAACCGAATTATACCGTTGACTTTAGTAAATACAATTCTAGAGATTTTCAAATCCTCGAATTGTACCGAACCGTATTCACCCCTATTTTGGTTAAGCCCCTTGCCCATCCTTCCATCTTCATCTACGGGGATGATGATTGCACACAAGCATAGAGCCGGCCTAAGGGATGAATTGAGGGGTGATCGCTTTAGGCCCCTCAACTATGGGGGGCCCAAATTCTTTAAAAAAAATTATAAGTTTTAAATTTGTACCTATTATTTTTAGAGAAATGCAAATTTAGAACTTATAATAATTGCACACAAGCACAGAGCCGACCAAAAGGGATGAATTGAGAGGTGATTGCTCAAAGCCCCTCAACTAAAGGGGCCCAAACTCTTTAAAAAAAATAAAGATAAGTTCTAAATTTGCACTTATTATTTTTGAAAAGTGCACCTCTAACGTATAAATTGATAAAATTTTGTCTCTAATGTTTCTAAATAGGATCAATTTTACCTCTATAACAACAATAACAACAAATCCTTAGTCTCAAAATGATTCGGGATCGGCTATCATGAACCATCATATAAAACCGTGAAATCAAGTCGTGCAGCGACACAAATTCTCTCCATCTACTCTGTCCTATCCACTATCATATTTTCCTCAATTCCCAATAAACTCATATCACTCTCGATCACCCTCCTCCAAGTTTGTTTAGGTCTTCCCTGTTGAAACACCTTTCCACATGATTTTGATTTGACAAAATTATTTAAGTAATGCTAAAAATATTCTAACACATTAAATTTAAAATGCTTTGATTTATTACACTAATGTGTTTGTTCAATGTTGAGTTTAATTGTGTATAAGACATTGAGATTAAAAAGCCCAAAGGCCCATAAAGTGGAAGTCAAGCCCAAGTCAACACATCAATACCATTCGGCCTAAGAGTTCAAAACGTAGCCGTATCAACTAAAACGACGACTCAGCAAGAGAATGATCGAGAAGCCTTCGTGGCAAAAGCTTCAAGAAGAAGCTGCTGAGTTAGACGAAAAAGCAGTCTGGACAGCGGCAGGAAATGTTCAATTTCTAGACAAAGTATTTCTACTTTGGAAAAAGTTCAGAAGGCGCAGAAAGCTGTCTCGTGGACTTTTCCTTAATTGTCGAAACATTCTGCCAAAGACTGAAGAAGACAGAAGATGCGTGAATCCTATTGGCCAACGACACTGAGCACGCCCAGAGTGACAACGACAGGAAGCCGTTTCCCTCCAACGGTTATTTCGAAATTCGAAATGACCAAGTGCCTCAAGTGTCACTATATAAAGGCCATCCAATTGCTTCAATCGATACAGAACTTCAAGTTGTCGAAACGCTGACCAAATTCATACTCGAAGATTCTGTGAGAAAAGCAAAGCAAATACCTTACACCAATTTCCATATTATTATGTAAAAGTCTAGAGTGATTTCCAATCATCTAAAGTGTCTTAACAATCGTTGTTTAGGACAAACACTTTTCATTTCTAGAAGAATAGAAAGGAGAGGCTGAGTACTCGGTTATAGTACTCAACGTAGATATAGGAGTGAGTAGAGGTATAGAGGAAGGTACTCGTGTTATACTCAGCTTCTATTTGTAAAAGGTTTCGTGCTTTACCTTTAAAGAGCTCAGTAGAGAATTCAAAAAGCTCGGAACGAGTTCCGGGGACTGGACGTAGGCGGAGAGGCCGAACCAAGATAAGTCTGCTGAGTAATATCTTTCTAACCCTTAAACTCCTTTAATATATATTACTTGCTATGAAAACCGACTAAGTAAAGAACTCACACTGAGTTAAGTTTACTAAGAAGCTGAGTTCAGGAATAGACTCTAAGTGTTATTTTCGGACTCAAGTAAAGAAGCAGACTTAGTCACAAGTTGACTAAGCTTGTGTCTTGAATCTACATAGTGACACTGTGTAATCCTTTTTGTAGAAAAAGAAGTCAGCCTTAACGGATAATTTTTTAAATAGTTCCTATCCCCCCTTTGGAACTAACTTGTCACGTTATAAGGGACCAACAAGTGGTATCAAAGCTTAAAAGCTCACTGTGCAAGGTTTAACTGCCTTGAGCTGATCCCCACTATGGCTGAGAACAGCACTCGGTTTCTCCCAGGAAATCTGACAACTCAGATTCTGCCTGAGGGTCTGTCCATAACTCGGCCTCCTCTATTCTTCGGGTCTAACTATACCTTTTGGAAGAATAGAATGAAAAATTTCATTCAGGCAACAAACATGAGCGCATGGCTATCTATAGTCCAAGGCCCATTTGTTCCTGTTGAAACTATTGATGGCCAAACGGTTGTCAAAGTTGAGACTAGATGGACAGAGGATGATCTCAAGAAGCTACAAAATCATGCTTCGGCTATAAACATACTTCACTGTGCGTTAGATGCTGCAGAATACAACAAGATTTCAGGTTGTGAGTCAGCAAAGGAGATCTATAAGAAGCTCGAGGTTACCTATGAAGGAACCAACAAGGTGAAGGAATCCAAAGTCAACCAGCACATGAGGTTGTATGAGCTGTTCAAAATGAATGATGATGAAGGAATCTCTAACATGAACGCAAGGTTCACAAACATCATCAACGAGCTTAAGAGACTTGGAAAGATCTTCACTGAGGAAGAGCAAGTCAAGAAGATTCTTAGGAGTCTTCCTAAAAGCTGGCAAGCAAAGAAAACTGCTGTTGAGGAAGCTCAAGACTTAACCACCTACAAGTATGATGAACTCATTGGCTCACTGCTGACTCATGAGATCTCAATGAAGAATTTCGAGGTGAAGGAAAAGTCTGAAGACAAGAAGCAAAAGTCTCTTGTCATGAAAGCTGACTCCACTGATGGGAGCTCAACAGACGATGAAGAAATGGCTATGTTCACTAGAAAGATGAAAAGGCTGTTAAAAAAGAATGACAAATATTCTAAAAAGCCTTACAAGAAGTTTGATAAGTACAAAGCTGACTCCAGCGACAGCAAGTACAAGAAGGACAGCTCAAAGCCCATTACATGCTTTGAATGTCATCAAACTGGCCATATCAAGTCAAGCTGTCCCATGATGAGGAAAGAAAGGAAGAACAGCAAGAAGGCAATGGTGGTAACCTGGAGTGATAGTGATGATTCATCATCATCTGAAGCTGATGCCACTGAGTCAGCAAAGATCTGCTTCATGGCAGATGAGCTTGCTGAGCCTTGTGTTTCTGAGCATGCTGACCCCTCCATTGCATCTGACAATGAGGAACACTCAACTGAGGTAATATCACTACCCTTGCTCAGAAATGAAATGGTTAATGCCTTGAGTGACCTTTATACACTTGTCAAAAAGTGTAATAAAAAGGTTAGAGCACTCAGCAGGCGATGTGACGAGGTTGAGGAGGTCAAACTGAGTGACCTTCGATATATTCTTCAGGACACTTCGATTTTGCATAGTAATGTAGAAATCATGCAAAAGTTTGTCACTGAGGTCCAATCAGACTCTAAGAAACTGAGGAAGGACGTCACATCAATTCAGAACCAACTTAAGGTTCCGAATAAAAGAAATAATCCTCTGAACACTGAGTACCGAAGTACTAGTCAGCAGAGATGGAATCCTCAGCGGAATGTCCAGTGTGACTTCTGTGGGAAGAAAGGACACACCACAAAGGTGTGCTGGCACGCTCAGCACTAGGGTGCTGACCAGTCAGTGAGACATCCTAAACGGAAGGTCAGCTGTGACTTCTGTGGAAAGAATGGACACACTGTCCAAGTGTGTCATCATAAAATGAAATATGATGCTTTACCTGTTGAACTAATAAGCAAGGACCCAAAAAGAATTGGGTACCTAAAAGCAACTAGCTATATTGCAGGTGAGCCTGAGGTGTGCTGAGAAGTCATAGATGTGGTACATTGACAGCGCATGCTCGAGGCATATGACTGGTGATGAAACTCAGTTCATCACGTTTGTGCATAAACGAGGAGGAAGTGTAAGTTTTGGAGACAACAAGAAGGGTAAGATAGTAGGGTCAGGAACCATTGGTGGCAATCCTACTATTGAGTCAGTCTCCCTAGTCAGCGGACTCAAATATAACTTACTCAGCGTAGCTCAGCTATGTGACAGTGGGAGAAAAGTTATATTTGATGACACTGGATATAAAATATTCGAGGGTAAAACAAATGAGTTAATTTTAACTTCCCCTCGTATTGATAATGTCTTTATGCTGAACTTGGAAAATAAGTTTTCAAAAACTGTATGCTTAGTGTCAAAGGAAGAAAATTTTTGACTATGGCACAAGAGACTTGGTCATGTAAGCATGGACCTCCTGGCTAAATTAGCAAAAAAGCAATTGGTTGAGGGTCTGCCAGAAATTAAATTTGAAAACGATCAACTATGCCACGCTGGAAAACAAACCAAACAATCTTTTCATAGTAAAAACATTGTCTCAACTAAGCGTCCATTAGAGTTACTACACTTGGATCTCTTCGGTCCAGTCCAGTGATAGCGCGACGCCTAGTGGTAGAGTTTCTTACGACGACTTGGTGTATTCCGATGAATGTGCTACTAATATGGATGTGATCTTGGGCAAGTGTACCCCTTCGTATCAAGTAATAATCCGGTTAAGACCGGGTATCGAATCCACGGGATTTATAATTACAAGTATTAGACGACTCGGTTTTGTATGTTATTTAAGCGGTAATTACTTTGGGGTGAAGTAAGACACAACTACACATTATTCCTCACTATTGGCGACACAGATTTATGTAGCTAAAACTCTATGAAGTGGGATGAATATGATAAGTTATAGCTATGATAAATAATGACTCTAAATGTATACGGATAATAGTTTACTCTTGCAAAGACGACCAAGTGTAGTAGAACCGACCCGTGAAGCACTTAGACTACGTGATTCCTAGTCAAGGCGTGTCTAATGCGGGGGAATTAGAAACTAGGGCCCGTAAGTTCCGTGGCTTGTCAATTTCTACGGTTTTCGGTTTATCACTTTCGGTAAGGCAACACCTATATAACTCCCTAAAGATAGCCCGAATGGCGGCGGTAATCGCGTTCTCCTACACAATAATCAATTATCAATGTCAAAACAATCAATAAACATTAACACATGAAGGGAAATAGAGATTATAAATCATAAATTATAAATATGGAAAGTGATTAGATGAAATACAACCAAACCTAGTACATAGGAAGAGTACAAGCTAATTAGCAAGTAAAAGGGAGAATCCGCCCTTGGAACTAGCTACCCGGACTCAAAGCCATCTCCTAGGTCGTGGAGGTGGAACTCTCGAGCTTGGTGATGAATGGTGGAACGGAACTTCGATGGAACGTCGGAACAACCGAACAAGCTCTCGAGGGGGAGAGTTTAACTACAAAATCTGAATCTAAATTACAAGGATAGAAAAGAGTATAGCGTAGCTCTCTAATATGTAATTGGTATCAAATGAAGTTCAAGAGCTTCCTATTTATAGACATCAAGCAAGGGCAAGTTTGTAATTTCACAAAGCACAAGTATGGAGCAACATTATTTGGTGCAGAAATCCCATGATACGCCCCGCGTAAATTGGTCTACGCCCCACGTAAATGCCCATTCCGTCAGAAATCTCCTGCATGTGGACCAATTCCGTGTCTAATTGTCTCAAACACGCCCTGCGTAAAGGATTGTACGCCCTGCGTGTTTGAGTCTCTGAAGTTTTATTGCTTGAATTGGTGCTTTTACGCCGTGCGTAGCTGAAGTACGCCCCGCGTAAAAGAGTCTCTGATCTTTTTACGTTGAAGAACTGCCTTTTACGCCCCGCGTATATGGTGGTACGCCCCGCATAAGGAGAGTTGACTCTGGGAGACAATGCAGTCTGACTTTCAGGATTAGGCAAATTATTGCCGACATGTGTCATACGCCCCGCGTAGAGTGGCATACGCCCCGCGTATGCTGAGTCAGTTCCACATGGCTTCTGCGGATAAGGCAATCATTACCGACACCATTTTTCACGCCCCGCGTAGAAGATTATACGTCCCGCGTATGGAGTGGATTTTTGCTCCTTTCTCGTACCTGAAATACAAAACTTGAGAGCCGAGTTAGCTTGACGTTTTTATTTCCCAAACTAATCAAAAACAAGGAAAATTAACTGATAGTACGAGATTTATTTTTATTTCTTTATTTTATCAAAACACTTTATTTTTGTAATTAAACTTATTTATTTTATCCAAAATCAACCCGTAAATCACGCTAAAAGATAGGGGTAAAATACCCCTATCAAACCTCCTCGGACTTTAAAGTTTTACTTGTCCTCAAGTAAAAGAAATCGAAAGACAAGGGATTGAAAAAATTAAGAAACAAACCGAAGGTTGGTTTTACCAAGTGCGTGATTTCAAAGTTATGGTTTTGTGCAAAGGTTTCGGTAGGTACCTACGCAAACAATTGAGTACAAAAACTTGTTTGAAACCTCCATGATCAAGATTTAATAGGCAATATTAACGGGGCTTGATTATCTTTTGAGAACCCGATAGTACCTCACCAATGGATTTCGCTCTTACGCTTAATTTTAGGTGGGTCGGTGTTTTAGCACTCTTCTTTGCACTTACTCAATATCATGTTGAATTTGCATTTTCATCCGGGTTTTTTCCCCTAAAATATGGTTAGGCAATATTAAAAATGAACCCGGAGGGGGGTTGTAATGTGGGTGGCTACTTTAGTGGTTAGTTTAAAGAAACTCGAGTTCAAACATACTGTTTTGTGATTGCACCATATCATTGCTTATTTCGACCTTGGCGAATTTTACAAGACGTACTTCAAAATTGCTCGGGTGGAGCTTTGAGAATGCCTTATTATTTATTGTATCCTTTGTTTTGATAGAGGCACAAAAACAATATTTTGAGAGCTAATGGTGCTCATTTGCTAAGGCCGTGACTTATTTTGGGTAATTCGGGTGCAACTTGATTATGTCGGTAATTGAACAAGAGGAAAAAGGGTTAAATGTTAAGAGGGTATTAACAAAAAAGTTGGTTAATAGGCTCGAGGGGGTTTCCTAATGTTTAATGAAAACGAGAAAAATAAATTAAGAAAAATTAGCCTAAGTGGGTTCGGTTTATCATCTATTGCCTTTTTACCACAATAAGTGTACTTAACCCGGTATTAGATGCAAATTCTATGCGTCGAGTGAAGTCAAAGCTCTCGAAAAATTGTGAAAGAATTAGAGTTCTTGTACGAACTCTTTTAGGCTCAAATATACCTCACAAAGATTCGGGTTCAAATTGTGTACTATCAAGTTTTCGCTAAATTATCAACTATCCCGTTTTTATTGCCTTTTTAAAGTTCATTATGGAGATAACATTTGGGTTAAGACTCAATGCCTTAGTTTAGTACTAATCCTAAGTTTTGCACAAATTCCCTAACTTTAAGATCAAGACTAAAATTTCTTAATCGAATAATTCCTTTATGTTCCGACACTTTTATTTTTTATGACAAATAACGGAACTTTAATTAATTTCCGAAGGAGGGATAACGTGTCGGGAAAATTTAAAAGAGTCAATAAATTAGTTTAATTATTTTGTTGTTATTAAATTTTTTTTTATTTTTATTTTTGGTAGTGCAAAACAAACGTTAAGTGCGGGGTTGCACGTCCCTCCGCGTTATTTAAAATGACGCCTGTTCCAAGGGCGTCGCAAAAAGAAATGAAAACAAAAACAAAAACAAGCTAAGGAAAGGAAAGAAGACCCTTAGTAGTCAGGTGCCCTACGCGAGGCGTGTCCAGGGGGCGCTCCGCGTAGGGCGGCGTTTAAATCCTTTATTTGGGCAGAGACTTAAAGACGCGGGGCGCAGGGAGAAGGCGCCCCGCGTGTTTGCGTTTCTGATCTTTTTGGTGTACGAAAAACAAAGAGTACGCGGGGCATACTATGGGGTACGCCCTGCGTAAGTTTATTAGAAACATCAAAACAAACGCAAAAAGAGCACGAAACAAAAATGGAAATGACTAATATAATAAAATAAACAGAAAGTACATTAAAAACAACAAAAGGAGCAACAAAAACATCAAAAGAAAAACAAAAAAGAAAGGGAATTATGGTTGAGGTGGAGATGGATGGCCACGGAGGTTGAAGTAGGAGGCGAAGGAAGCGGTGAGAGCATCGAATCGAGAGTCGATATGGGCCCGGTCTTCACGTTGTTGCGCCTCAATGGTATCGAAGCGGGTGTCAAAATGGGCCCGATCACGACGTTGGTTATCCTCCAAGATATCCAACCGAGCGTAAAGGGTATTGAAGTCGTGAAGAGGTGGAGGGCTAAAATTAAGACACAAATCCGAGTCTGAATCTCCTTCCGCATCGGAGTGGGCTGCCCCTGAAGTCTCGCCCGGGCCGGAAGTTGTGCGTTGTAAGGTTTTAAAGGCATTTTTGTCCAATGCCCGAGGCATAAGGCGCGGGAGGCGCTCAATGGCGTCGGAGCCGAGAGTGGAGAGGGCGAAGATGGTGATGAGGTGGCCGAACCCGAGCTTAGCCCGTTTCCGAATGGGTGTGGCACGGAGGTGGAGGGCCACATGGTAGGCAAGGTCGTAAGTGAGCCCGTTGACACTACAGTAGAGGGCCAACAGCTCATGTTTGTTGACCTTGGTGGACTTCGACTTCCCCGTGAAGTAGAAGGAGATGAAGCGATGAAGGAGCTGGAGGATAGGATCACGAATACAAGCCGGGTGGAGATTGGACACATGATAGTTAGTGGACCCGATGATGGAAGTCCAAAATTCGGGGGCGGAGACACCGTCGGGTCAATGGGCGACGCTAGGCTCCGTTTGATGAGTGAAGTGGGTGCGAAGCCACGGAGTGTCAATGGTGAAGGGGCGGTTGTGGAGGCAAAAATTGAAGAGCGCGGCCCCGGGCACATTGTTGGAGGTGAGGGACGTGAAGAACTCGATGACCAAGGAGGGGTACATATGGTATTGTTTACGGTAGATGTCGTACCATCCGAGAGCACGGAGACGAGCTTCAAAAGGCGTGCCGAGATCATGTTGATCAAGCACGCTTCTAGGAATGAATGGAAGCTCTTGAACGGTGGCGGCACAAAGTTCTTCGTACCGTTGGGCTTCCTCCTCGGTGAGAAGGTGAAAAGGGAGCCCGGTGTTGGCGGATAAGCGAGGGTGTTTCCTCCCGGTTGGGTGACGGTGGTCGTTGGTTTTGGGTGGAGCGAGCTTGCCGGGCTTGCATTTGGTGGTCTAAGGGGGTGTTAACGGCTGCTCTCTTTCTTGCCATGGCAATGGTGAGGAATGGAGAAGGGTTGAGAGAAGGTGGGAGAAGGTTAGGATAAAGTTGAGATAATAGTGAGGGAAGAAGAAGGAAAAAAAGAGGAGATATATATAGGGGAGAAGTGGGGAATCCAAGCAAAGCTCGGATTCCCAAAGGGGTACGCGGGGCGTAAAGGGGCCACACCATGCGTATCCCTCCCCCTGATGTTATTTCATGCAAAATCGGTGAGATACGCGCGGCGTAAACAGGGTTACACCACACGTATCGGACCTCCTGCCCCTTTTTATGACAAAAAGGGCGGGGACGCGGGGCGTAAATGGGGTTACGCCCCGCGTAAACGGACGGGAGATGAAGGATCTTTGTGGTCTTTTTGGTAATTTTCTGATTTTCTGATTTTTGGATTTATGAGTGTTTAATGATTTTTATGTTTTATTTATGAGTGTTTAATTTTTATTAATTTGTAATTAAGGGGGTAGTTGATGAAAATTTATTATGGAGGGAAGGTGGAAATTTGAATTTGAAAGGATGTGCATTGATTGGGTGGAAGAGGAGGTGGAGTGTGGAAGTGGGAAAGTTGTATAGGGAAGATGAGTGATGGGAAGTTGGAGAGAGAGGGAGTTGCCATGGGGAGTTGTGATTCACAACTCCCCGAGGATACGCACGACGTACCCTAGGGCACGCCCCGCGTGTCCTCTACGTGGCATTTATTAAATACGAGCTTGTTTTAGGGAAAGCATATGCGGGGCGCAAATTCTGGTACACCGCGTGTAAGGTGTCCTTTATTAGGTAAAAAGGGGCAGACACACAACTACGCGGGGCGCAATGGGTTGTACGCCCGCGTATTCTAAGAGTTTTGGATTAATGTGGGATTTGTTTTTTCTTTTGATTTTATGAAATTAAAGAAAAAGGGAGAAAATAAAATAAAGTAAAGATGAAGACAATAATGCAAAATAAAGAAAGGAGATAAAGTTTATAATACATATAGACAAGTGGTTCGAGGAATTCAAACCGACGCTATGTTTTAAGTCGAAGTAGCTCGACTTTCTTGTATGGCGGCTTATTGCAAGACATCCGCGTTGGAGCTTGACGGGTCCGAACTCCTATTGTTGAGGAGCGTTATCATTTGTCCGGATTCCCTATTCTTACCCCACGGATTTTGTTCAGTGTTTGCCGGGAGGGTTCCTAGTGGCCTTTCTTGTTGTTGACGGTTTAGGTGGGCCACCTGGCGGCTAAGATCCCTACAAAACACTTCGCTATCGAAAAGACGGGTTAATATGTCCTTCAACAAGGACGTGACCGATTGGTCGTGTACATTGTTGGAAGGTGGAGCGTTTCGATTACTGGGCGTGACTTGTGATTGCTCGAGCCCGTTTTCTCGAAATTCTTGCTCAAAGCCGGATGGGGGCCTCAACACGTTATTATTATTGCCATATGATAAGTTCGGGTGTTGGTACCGAGGCCTCCATCCGCCGTTATTATTAATTATTATGGTGAGAATAGGAGTTCGGATGGGAGTTATACCTTTGGTTACCTCCTATATAACTTACGTTTTCGGCATCGCCGGCGAAGGGGCTACCGATTTGGCAATTAAACGCATCATGGTCTCCACCACAGTGAGTGCACATCAGGACCTGCACACTTTTATTGAGGCTCAATTGGGCGATCAACGAGTCAAGCTTCTTATTCATTTCAGCTATGGAGCTTTTCGGAGCCTCTTTCTCCACAGCGAATGTCTGGTGCCGCGACGGGCCGGCAAGCCGATCCTCTTGCCATTGCACACTTTTCCTTGCGAGCTCGTGAATGAGCTCGTAGGCCTCACTAGCTGACTTCCGAAATAGATCCCCACCTGCAGCGGAATCAACAGTCGCACGGTTAGTGGGAGTTAACCCATGGTAAAAAGTGCTTACTAAGTCGTGCTTTGGGATGTCATGGTAGGGGCAGTTTCGGAGCAACTTCCGGAACCTAGCCCAAGCTGCATGAAGGGCCTCGCATTCCAACTGCCTGAAGGATGTGATATCAGTCCGTAACTTGACTGTTTTGGACGGAGGAAAATAATAGGAAATGAACTCCTTTTCGAGCTCTTCCCATGATGTGATGGATCCCGCCTCCAATGAGTGTAGCCATTCCAACGCCTGTCCTATCAATGAAAAAGGAAACAATTTCAGTCTCACGGCCTCAACGGGAACACCATTTTGCCGAGAGGTATCGGCACACATAAGAAATTTATCCAAATGCTCGTTGGGGTTCTCATGGAGTTCCCCTCCGAATTGACCACATTGTTGTATCAATTGGATCATTCTGGTCTTGATCTCGTATGTGTTGGCCGGGATCGTGGGAGTGACAATGCCGTTACGATTTTGGAGACGATGCGGCACAAGGATCTCCATCATCGAACGCGTATCATTGGCCCCGCGGACGTTGTTCACGTGTGGCCTTTGGTTTCCGTTGGGTTGGTTGACCTCGGCGTTGGGGTTTGCCATTCTCTCTTTTCGAATCCTACAAAGAGTACGTTCAATTTCGAGATCAATAGGAATAAGAGAATCACTTTTCGATCGGGTGTGCATAAAGTAAAAAGAAGTATAAAAGGTTATCAACAAGAAAGAATAATGTTAGTAAGAGTATATATAAACAATTTATACAAAAAGAATGCTTAAACTAACAATGAAACGTTTTTGTCTAATATTGTAGGAAATTATAAATCCCCGGCAACGGCGCCAAAAACTTGATAGCGCGACGCCTAGTGGTAGAGTTTCTTACGACGACTTGTGTATTCCGATGAATGTGCTACTAATATGGATGTGATCTTTCTAATGCTCTAACTCTATTAGACGCAATGACTACTTAGGGGCAAGTGTACCCCGTCGTATCAAGTAATAATCCGGTTAAGACCGGGTATCGAATCCACGGGATTTATAATTACAAGTATTAGACGACTCAGTTTCGTATGTTATTTAAGCGGTAATTACTTTGGGGTGAAGTAAGACACAACTACACACTATTCCTCACTATTGGCGACAAAGATTTATGTAGCTAAAACTCTATGAAGTGGGATGAATATGATAAGTTATAGCTATGATAAATAATGACTCTAAATGTATACGGATAATAGTTTACTCTTGCAAAGACGACCAAGTGTAGTAGAACCGACCCGTGAAGCACTTAGACTACGTGATTCCTAGTCAAGGCGTGTCTAATGCGGGGGAATTAGAAACTAGGGCCCGTAAGTTCCGTGGCTTGTCAATTCCTACGGTTTCCGGTTTATCACTTCCGGTAAGGCAACACCTATATAACTCCCTAAAGATAGCCCGAATGGCGGCGGTAATCGCGTTCTCCTACACAATAATCAATTATCAATGTCAAAACAAGCAATAAACATTAACACATGAAGGGAAATAGAGATTATAAATCATAAATTATAAATATGGAAAGTGATTAGATGAAATACAACCAAGCCTAGTACATAGGAAGAGTACAAGCTAATTAGCAAGTAAAAGGGAGAATCCGCCCTTGGAACTAGCTAACCGGACTCAAAGCCATCTCCTAGGTCATGGAGGTGGAACTCTCGAGCTTGGTGACGAATGGTGGAACGGAACTTTGATGGAACGCTGGAACAACCGAACAAGCTCTCGAGGGGGAGAGTTTAACTACAAAATCTGAATCTAAATTACAAGGAAAGAAAAGAGTATAGTGTAGCTCTCTAATATGTAATTGGTATCAAATGAAGTTCAAGAGCTTCCTATTTATAGACATCAAGCAAGGGCAAGTTTGTAATTTCACAAAGCACAAGTATGGAGCAACATTATTTGGTGCAGAAATCCCATGATACGCCCCGCGTAAATTGGTCTACGCCCCGCGTAAATGCCCATTCCGTCAGAAATCTCCTGCATGTGGACCAATTCCGTATCTAATTGTCTCAAACACGCCCTGCGTAAAGGATTGTACGCCCCGCGTGTTTGAGTCTTTGAAGTTTTATTGCTTGAATTGGTGCTTTTACGCCATGCGTAGCTGAAGTATGCCCCGCGTAAAAGAGTCTCTGATCTTTTTACGTTGAAGAACTGCCTTTTACACCCCGCGTATATGGTGGTACGCCCCGTGTAAGGAGAGTTGACTCTGGGAGACAATGCAGTCTGACTTTCAAGATTAGGCCAATTATTGCCGACATGTGTCATACTCCCCGCGTATGCTGAGTCAGTTCCACATGGCTTCTGCAGATAAGGCAATCATTACCGACACCATGATTCACGCCCCGCGTAGAGGATTATACGCCCCGCGTATGGAGTGGATTTTTGCTCATTTCTCGTACCTGAAATACAAAACTTGAGAGCCGAGTTAGCTTGACGTTTTTATTTCCCAAACTAATCAAAAACAAGGAAAATTAACTGATAGTACGAGATTTATTTTTATTTCTTTATTTTATCAAAACACTTTATTTTTGTAATTAAACTTATTTATTTTATCCAAAATCAACCCGTAAATCACGCTAAAAGATAGGGTAAAATACCCCTATCATCCAGCCCCTGGGCTTGGGTGGAAGAAGATTTTCCTTGGTCATTGTAGATGACTTTTCTCGGTACACTTGGACCATCTTGCTGAGTAGCAAGGATGAAACCTTTGAGACATTTTCAAATTTGGTAAGAAAACTTGAAAATGATAAAGACCTTAAGTTAGCTCACATCCGAAGTGATAATGGTGGAGAATTCAAGAACCAACAGTTTGTTGAATTCTGTGAAACCAACGACATTGACCATAATTTCTCTGCTCCTAGAACGCCTCAACAAAATGGGGTTGTTGAAAGGAAAAACAGAACCTTGGTTGAAATAGCCAGGACAATGCTGAGTGAGCATAGGCTTCCAAAGTACTTTTGGGGAGAAGCTGTCAACACAACATGCTATATTCTTAATAGGGCTCTTGTTAGACCTATACTAAAGGAAACCCCCTACGAACTTTGGAAAGGACGAAAGCCCAACATTGGATACTTTCGTGCCTTTGGCTGTAAATGTTTTATCTTAAATACCAAAGATAGCCTAGCTAAGTTTGACTCAAAAGCTGATGAAGCTATCTTTTTAGGCTACTCAACAAATAGCAAAGCATACAGAGTTTTCAATAAACGAACTCAAGTCTTAGAAGAGTCAGTACATGTTGAGTTCGATGAAACTAACCCTGCAGGTAGATACCAACCGCTGACTAAGGATGACCCACACTCAGCACCCGCTGATCAAGAAACAGCCGCTGAGTCATTTCCTCAAGGGTTGACCAAAGGTAAAAGTGAAACTCAAATTACTTTCACTGACCAATCTACACCTGCAGAGATTGTTGAAACACAACCAGTGCAAGACATCAATCTACCAAAGGAGATTAGGATACCAAGAGGTCACTCAGAGAGTGCCATTCTTGATGCCGCTGAGAATACCCTGATGACGAAAAATCAACTCAGGAGATACCTCAGCAACGTAGCATTCGTCTCAATCCAGGCACCAAAGAATTTTGCTGAAGCTGAGTATGACGAATTCTGGATGAATGCAATGCAAGAAGAACTTGATCAGTTTAGACGAAATGAAATATGGGATCTAGTGCCAAAACCAAGAAGCCAGAAGACCATAGGAACAAGATGGGTCTTCCGCAACAAGCTGGATGAACAAGGGAACGTGGTCAGAAACAAAGCAAGACTTGTAGCTCAGGGCTACAGTCAGCAAGAAGGTATTGACTACGGTGAGACCTTTGCCCTAGTGGCAAGGCTAGAGGCTATTAGAATTTTATGTGCATATGCAAGCTATATGAACTTTAAATTGTTTCAAATGGATGTTAAGAGTGCATTCCTTAATGGAGTTATAAACGAGGAAGTTTATGTTAATCAGCCTCTAGGGTTTGAGGATCCTAAATTCCCAAACCACGTTTATAAGCTCAAAAAGGCTCTATATGGCCTCAAGCAAGAACCACATGCTTGGTATGAGAGGCTGACCAGTTTCCTGCTGACTAGAAATTATGTCAGAGGTAAAGCTGATACAACCTTATTCATTAAGAGGAAGGGTAAAGATACCCTGCTGGCTCAGATATATGTTGATGACATTATTTTTGGTGCCACTAACGAGTCAATGTGCAAGGAATTTAGCAAGCAGATGCAAATTGAGTTTGAAATGTCAATGATGGGAGAACTCAACTTCTTCCTTGGACTTCAAATCAAACAAGGGAAAAATGGCATCTTGATAAGTCAAACTAAGTACGCTAAGGAGATATTGAAGAAATATGAACTTGAAAATTGTAAGCCAATATCTACTCCAATAGACACTGACACTGTCCTCTATGCTGATGAGAATGGTAAGTAAGTAGACAGCAGATTGTACCGAGGTATGATTGGTTCTCTACTTTATTTAACTGCCAGTAGGCCAGACATTCAGTTCTCAGTATGTTATTGTGCTAGATATCAATCTAACCCTAAGGAATCTCATTACATAGTTGTAAAAAGAATCCTTAGATATTTGCAAGGCTCAGTGATGCAGGTTTGTGGTATCCCAATACTTCAAATTTCACACTTATTAGATACACTGATGCTGACTACGGACGAGACAAGCTTGAATGAAAAATCACCTCAGGAGGATGCCACTTCCTTAGGAGCTGTCTTGTGTCCTGGTTCAGCAAGAAGCAGGCGTCGGTAGCCCTGTCAACCACTGAAGCTGAGTACATTGCTGCTGGAAGCTATGTTGCTCAAGTCCTATGGATTAAGCAACAGCTTGAAGATTATGGCGTTCAGACTAAAACAATTGAAGTCTAATATGACAACAAAAGTGCAATTGATCTATCAAAGAACCCAATCCAGCACAGCAAGATGAAGCATGTCAGCATCAGACATCACTTCATTAGAGACCATGTACTCAAAGGTGAGATCAAGCTGACCTATGTACCAACGGATGAGCAGCTTGCTGATATCTTCACAAAGCCACTGGCTCGTGAGCAATTCAACATACTTAGAGAAGCCATTGGTATGTTTAATCCTCTTCAATAAATTCTAAGTATAGTATGCATGCTGAGTGAATTTCCATACTGAATGATTTGTGTTTTTACATGTTGAGTAGATAAATATATATGCCGAGTATTTACCTCAAGCTGAGCTTCTACGCATAAGATCTATTCCTTTGCATAACACTGACTACTCAGAATTTTAAACGCTTGAAATTCTTAACACTGAGTAAAGAGCCGTTGCAAACTTTAATGCAAAGCACGTGAATTAAATAGCCACCTAGGATGACATATAGGCTATAATTAGAAAACACATGCACCGTATGTGTCATAAATGCCAAAATCTTTATCGATTGAGAATCTCGAGGTAAAACGAACAACCCAACGCCTTGGATTAACTCAACATCTCTATAAATAGTGGATGAATTCCCACTTTCATTTCTTTACGTTTAGAAATCTTTAGCATTCATATTCTCTCTCTCGAAAAGTTCCCAAACCTTCTAAAAACTTCTCTGAGAAAATGACTAAAATTTCTCTGAACATCTCCGGTGCCGGTCTCTCCCATAACCGCTCCGATGACAATCCCACTTCTCCTACTCAGCGTAATCTCGCTGGAGCTACTACACCGAGCAAGAAAGCTCAAGCTGTCCAAGCCACCTCTTCCAAAGGGAAACAACAGCAAAAGGACAAGGGTAAGAAAGTAGTACAACGCACCTACACTCAAGTCTTCGAGAGTGTGAGGGGGTGGAAGATTGACACATGCTGACAAATTATGGCCCATTACATACTGACAAATTTCCTCTACCCTAAAATCAACTGCACCAACTTAGCAACCAACTTCGAGCAGTGTTTCATATGGCACATGCTGACTTACACACCGATAAATATGCCTGTCTTCATAATCGGTGGGTTTCTACGAAGTACAGGAACCCTTAGGCTGGGCTCCTTCATCACTCGAATCCTCCAGGATCACAAAGTGGACACGGTTTCAGAAATCCAAGTTCATGGAACCGAAATTACAGCTGCTGCCCTATTTGGTTTGGCATATGACCTACCAATTGTGGCGAAGGAAGGAAAAGGGGAAGTTGTCCAGAACGCTGAGGGGGCAGTGCCTCGAAAGGGAAGAACACAAATAAAGAGGAAAGTTGTGCAAAGCACCTCTAAAGGAGCTACCTCTACCCCAAAGAGGATCAAAGTTGTATGTAAAGGAACAAAGCCGCAAACTCAGCAAAGTCCGGGTGGATCTAGGTCAGCTTCGAAACGACCTAGGCAAGCTGAACCTGAGATAGAAGAAAGAGAGGTTGATGACCAACCATTAAAGAAGAAGAAGAAGAAGCTCAATTTTGAGTTGAGACCTATCGATGCCCAACCAACAGATATCGTCGTTCCTCCTAACTCACACTATGCATAGAGTCAAGGGATTGACGCTGAGCAACATGTTGAGGAAGAACAAGACCAAGACCAATTGGGTGGTCAGTTTGTTGAGGAAGAGTTGGATGACCAGTTAGAAGAAGAAGAACTGGATGATGAGTCTGAAGAAGAAGAAAGTGGTCAGGATGACACTGAGGAACCAGTAGATGATGAGCATCTTGAACCAATCAACACTGATTTGGTTGATGAAGAAGAAACTGAGAACCAAGAAAATGCTCCTGCTGTTCAAAGGGATGCCTCACCCACTGACTCTATTAAGTCTATTCCGTGTAACCCTACTCCTCCGAAGCTTAGGAGACTGAGAAAGAAGAAAGCCTTCAAACCACCCGTCATTGACCTCATGGGTGACTCACCGCTGAGGGATGAAATTCACGATCTTACAGATGTCCAACTTAAATACTTCTCAATCCCTCCTGAGTCTCAACAAGGGCAACTAGAAAATCAAGCCTCTGTTTCTCCAAAACATGTCGACTTAGATGCTTCTGCCAACCAAAGCAATGCCGAGCAAGTGCTCGAAGATTCCGCTCCTCAAACTGTTGAGCAAGCTAAAGAATTTCCTGCTCAGGTGGACGCTGAACTTCCTCAAATTCCATCACCTAGTCAGCTTCAGCCTGTCACTGAGTGTGCTATTTTTCTTTTCCCAATTTATAATTTTAATTTTTATAACTTGTGTTAATTTAATCAAGTAGTCGTATTCTTAACTTTTGGCCACGATTGAGACCAACCTTATCACAATCGAGGTATGAAAGGGAAGAACATTAAAGTACCGTTTACTTTTGGCCACGATTGCGACCACCCTTATCACGGTCGAGGTATAAAAGGAACGTTAGAAATTAAAGCAAAATTAAACGTGTTTAAAGTTTTAAGTAACGATTGCGTCCGCCCATGGCATGGTCGGTACCTCTAAAACGAACACAAAAGCAAATTAATTTATATTAAGTCACGGACGAGACCACCCTTATCACGGGCGTGACTAAGTAAATATATTAAACCTAAGTCCTTAATAAATCTATATTTGTAATAGTTTAGGTTTGGGAAAGGAAATTTTGTGCTTAGAAATGCCTTGAGACGAAAGATTCAACATGCGTGCTTACACCGTCCCGAATACTTCAATATAAAAATTGAGAGACAAGACGAATGATATATCTCTTTTTCACTAGCTAGTTTGATACTTTGCGTATAAATTTACCATGAAAAGTTTATCTTTCGGTTTAACTAATTTAAAGAGGAATATATGGATATATGTTCTATTTATAAAGAGATTGATTAAAGAATAAATTCAGTGAAATTTTGCTCGGGACTAGCAAAAACTTAAGTGTGGGAGTTTGTTAAGCCCAAAATATACCTAAAATATCATATATAAATACGTTAAATTTACATTGAAATCGTGCTAATTATATTCATTTAGAGTACTTTTACGTCTTTATTTACTTCTTTGATGCAAGGTACTTAATTATTTGGTTAAATCCAAATAGGAGCTAAAACGGAGCTAAAATGGAGGAAAAACCTAAAAAATGCACAAAGAATACGTATCAGTCAGAAGAACGCTCAAGGAGGACAAGAAGCAGTCAAAAGACGGGGAGACAAGTCCCTGTCGTGACTGAGATTTCCATAATCTCAGTCGCGACATACGAAAGCCGAACTCCGAAAAAATGAAATCTTCAACTCGCCCCTGCACCCCCTGTCGCGACTGAGATTTTCAGAATCTCATATGAGACATCGAAGAATTCTGCACATATTTCACATGTTTTAATCCGAGAAACGCGTCTGTTCGTTTGGATAAAAGCGACCCTTCACCAACGGACACGACCCATCATTTACAACCCTTCAACAACTATAAATAATTGATCCATTTCAGAAATTAATGTTGTTGGTTAAGTTAGAAAAGTTAGAGAAGAGAGTTATTATGTTGAGTTTCTGATTCAGAAAAGAATCAGAAAGTTAGATTTCATTTCTGTAAACAAACTTGATGTACACAAGTTGTTATTAGATTAGTTATAAACACAGTATTAGTTTAGTTTCAAAGGTTGATCAGAGACAAGTTTTCATCTTGGTAGCGGACTGACCAGTCTCTATTCCGAAGATTCAGCGAGAAGAATTAACTGCTGAAGCGCATGAGGTTTGACAAACCTACGGAGTTTGAGGGAAAGATTGACAACCCGAATCTCAAAGTTTTCATCGCAATGCTTTCCATGTTTCTACTTCTCTGTTAACTTGTGAAGATTCACATTTCATTAATGATATATTTATTCTATTCAATACATTCTTTCTGTTGTTATTTTGATATTGTTCTGACAAAATGATTTTCAAAATGATAAATTGGTGTTTTTATTAAAACGTTCTATTCCATCTTATTCATATAAGAACTTTGTTGAACACTTGACAGAATTAGTTTTTACGGATGATATGATCGTGATCGCGGCTTATCGGATATAAAATACTAATCTGATTAAGGTAGAAATCTGCTCCGAACCAGAGAGATTTCTATGGTTCAAAGCCATTTAATTGAATAAATTCCTATATTATTACATGTCCATAATCTTACCAAAGTTAAAGTTGTTTTCCTTGCTTTATGAAAATAAGTTTTATACCTTCTATTTATTCCAATTACGGAAGTATCTGTCTTGTAATCAAAATCTCAAGATGGAATTGTTCTCTAAACTCAATATAATATTCTTATCTAATCCTAATTTATCCAAACCAATTCAATCAATTAAACGATTTTCTTTTGTTAAACCTAAACACGTGAATAAAACTGAATTAAATAAGGTTTTAGTTAAAAAGCATTCCCTGTGGATTCGATATCTTTTATTACTACAAGCGTATACCGTGCACTTGCGGAAATCGCTCAACATGCTTCATCCTGCTGTGCTGGATTGGGTTCTTTGATAGATCAATGGCACTCTTGTTGTCACATTTGACTTCAATTGTTTTAGTCTGAACGCCATAATCTTCTAGCTATTGCTTAATCCATAGGACTTGAGCAACACAGCTTCCAGCAGCAATGTACTCAGCTTTAGTGGTTGACAGGACTACTGACGCCTGCTTCTTACTGAACCATGACACAAGACAGCTTCCAAGGAAGTGGCATCCTCCAGAGGTGTTTTTTCGTTCAAGCTTGTCTCGTCCGTAGTCAGCGTCAGCGTATCCAATGAGTGTGAAATCATGAGTATTGGGATACCACAAACCTGCATTCACTGAGCCTTGCAAATATCTAAGGATTTTTTTACAGCTATGTAATGAGATTCCTTAGGGTTAGATTGATATCTAGCACAATAACATACTGAGAACTGAATGTCCGGCCTACTAGCAGTTAAGTAGAGTAGAGAACCAATCATACCTCGGTACAATTTGCTGTCTACTGACTTACCATTTTCGTTAGCGCAAAGGACAGTGTCAGTGCCCATAGGGGTAGATATTGACTTGCAATTCTCAAGTTCATACTT
This sequence comes from Euphorbia lathyris, assembly GCF_963576675.1. Lineage (NCBI taxonomy): Eukaryota > Viridiplantae > Streptophyta > Magnoliopsida > Malpighiales > Euphorbiaceae > Euphorbia > Euphorbia lathyris. Next base: position 81,851,131 of record NC_088914.1, on the reverse strand, counting down.
CTTCAATATCTCCTTAGCATACTTAGTTTGACTGATGAAGATGCCATTTTTCCCTTGTTTGATTTGAAGTACAAGGAAGAAGTTGAGTTCTCCCATCATTGACATTTCAAACTCAGTCTGCATCTGCTTACTAAATTCCTTGCACATGGACTCGTTAGTGGCACCAAAAATAATGTCATCAACATATATCTGATCCAGTAGGGTATCTTTACCCTTCCTCTTAATGAATAAGGTTGTATCAGCTTTACCTCTGACATAATTTCTAGTCAGCAGGAAACTGGTCAGCCTCTCATACCAAGCATGTGGTGCTTGCTTGAGACCATACAAAGCCTTTTTGAGCTTATAAACGTGGTTTGGGAACTCAGGATCCTCAAACCCTAGAGGCTGATTAACATAGACTTCCTCGTTCATAACTCCATTAAGGAATGCACTCTTAACATCCATTTGAAATAATTTAAAGTTCATATAACTTGCATATGCACATAAAATTCTTATAGCCTCTAGCCTTGCCACTGGGGCGAAGGTCTCACCGTAGTCAATACCTTCTTGCTGACTGTAGCCTTGAGCTACAAGTCTTGCTTTGTTCCTGACCACGTTCCCTTGTTCATCTAGCTTGTTGCGGAAGACCCATCTTGTTCCTATGGTCTTCTGGCTTCTTAGATTTGGCACTAAGTCCCATACTTCATTTCTTCTGAACTGATCAAGTTCTTCTTGCATTGCACTCATCCAGAACTCATCGTGCTCAGCTTCAGAGAAGTTCTTTGGTTCTTGAACTGAGATGAATGCTACGTTGCTGAGGTATCTCCTGAGTTGATTTCTTGTCATCAGGGTGTTTTCAGCAGCATCAAGAATGGCACTTTCTGAGTGTCCTCTTGGTATTCTGATCTCTTTTGGAAGAGTGATGTCTTGAGCTGGTTGTGTTTCAACAATCTCTGCAGGTATAGATTGGTCAGTGAAAACAATTTGAGTTTCGCTTTTACCTTTAGTCAGCCCTTGAGGTAGTGACTCAGCGGCTGTTTCTTGGTCAGCGGGTGCTGAGTATGGATCATCCTCAGTCAGCTGCTTGTCTTTTCCTACAGGGTTAGTTTCATCGAACTCAACGTGTACTGACTCTTCTAAGACCTGAGTTCGTTTATTGAAAACTCTGTATGCTTTGCTGTTTGTTGAGTAGCCTAAAAAGATAGCTTCATAAGCTTTTGAATCAAACTTATCAATGCTATCTTTAGTATTTAGAATAAAACATTTACAGTCGAAGGCACGAAAGTATCCAACGTTGGGCTTTCGTCCTTTCCAAAGTTCGTAGGGAGTCTTCTTTAATATGGGTCTGACCAGAGCCCTATTAAGTATGTAGCAAGCTATGTTGACCGCTTCTACCCAAAAGTACTTTGGAAGCCTATGCTCACTATTCCTAGCTTGATGGTCAATCGAATAGATAGAAGATCTAGCGCCTTGGTCAGAGAGAATAGGGCACAGGAAAGCGAGTACGAGTTCGTGACCTAATAGCATTATCCTGGCTATTTCAACCAAGGTTCTATTTTTCCTTTCAACAACCCCATTCTATTGAGGCGTTCTAGGAGCAGAAAAATTATGGTCAATGTCGCTGGCTTCACAGAATTCAACAAACTGTTGGTTTTTGAATTCTCCACCATTATCACTTCGGATGTGAGCTAACTTAAGGTCTTTATCATTTTCAAGTTTTCTTACTAAAGTTGAAAATGTCTCAAAGGTTTCATCCTTGCTACTCAGCAAGATGATCCAAGTGTACCGAGAAAAGTCATCTACAATGACCAAGGAAAATCTTCTACCACCCAAGCTCAGCGGCTGGACTGGACCGAAGAGATCCAAGTGTAGCAACTCTAGTGGACGCTTGGTTGAGACAATGTTTTTACTATGAAAAGACGTTTTAGTTTGTTTTCCAGCCTGACAAGCGTAGCATAATTGATCCTTTTCGAACTTAAGTTCTGGCAGTCCCTCAACTAATTGCTTTCTTGCTAATTTGGCCAGGAGGTCCATGCTTACATGACCAAGTCTCCTGTGCCATAGCCAGGAATTTTCTTCCTTTGACACTAAGCATACATTTTTTGAAAATTTCTTTTCCAAATTCAGCATAAAAACATTACCAATACGAGGGGCAGTTAAAATCAATTCATTTGTTTTTACCTCGAGTATTTTACATCCAGTGTCATCAAATATAACTTTTCTCCCATTATCACATAGCTGAGCTACGCTGAGTAAGTTATATTTAAGTCCGCTGACTAGGGAGACTGACTCAATAGTAGGATTACCACCAACGGTTCCTGACCCTACTATCTTACCCTTTTTGTTGTCTCCGAAACTTACGCTTCCACCTCGTTTACGCACAAGTGTGATGAACTGAGTTTCATCACCAGTCATATGCCTCGAGCATGCGCTGTCAATGTACCACATCTTTGACTTCTCAGCACATCTCAGGCTTACCTGCAATATAGCTAGTTATCTTTAGGTACCCAAGTCTTTTTGGGTCCTTGTTTGTTAGGCTCAGCAGGTAAAACATCATACTTAATCTTATGACGACATACTTGGACAATGTGTCCATTTTTCCCATAGAAGTCACAGCTGACCTTTTGTTTGGGATATCTCACTGACTGGTCAGCACCCCAGTGCTGAGCATGCCAACACACCTTTGTGGTGTGTCCCTTCTTCCCACAGAAGTCACACTGGACATTCCGCTGAGGATTCCATCTCTACTGACTAGTACTTCGGTACTGAGTGTTCAGAGGAATATTTCTTTTATTCGGAACCTTGAATTGATTCTGAATAGATGTGACATCCTTTCTCAGTTTTTTAGAATCTGATTGGACCTTAGAGACAAACTTATGCATAATTTCTATGTTGCTATGCAAAGTTGAGTTGTCTTGGAGAAGATATCGAAGGTCACTCAGTTTGACCTCTTCAATCTCGTCACATCGCCTGCTGAGTGCTCTAACCTTCTTGTTACACTTTTTGATAAGTGTGTAGAGGTCACTCAGGGCATTTATCATTTCATTTCTGAGCAAGGGTAGTGATATTACCTCAGTTGAGTGTGCCTCATCGTCAGATGCAATGGAGGGGTCAGCATGCTCAGAAACACAAGGCTCAGCAAGCTCATCTGCCATGAAGCAGATCTTTGCTGACTCAGTGGCATCAGCTCCTGATGATGATGACTCATCACTATCACTCCAGGTTGCCACCATTGCCTTCTTGTTGTTCTTCTTTTCCTTCCTCAAGGTAGGGCAACTTGATTTGATATGGCCAGTTTGATGACATTCAAAGCATGTGATGGGCTTTGAGCTGTCCTTCTTGTACTTGCTGTCGCTAGACTCAGCTTTGTACTTGTCAAACTTCTTGTAAGGCTTTTTAGAGTATTTATCATTCTTTCTGAACAGCCTTTTCATCTTTCTAGTGAACATGGCCATCTCTTCAACGTCTGTTGAGCTCCCATCAGTGGAGTCAGCTTTCATGACAGGAGACTTTTGCTTCTTATCCTCAGACTTCTCCTTCACCTCAAAATTCTTCATTGAGATCTCATGGGTCAGCAGAGATCCAATGAGTTCATCATACTTGTAGGTGGTCAAGTCTTGAGCTTCCTCAACACTAGTTTTCTTGGCTTGCCAGCTTTTGGGAAGACTCCTCAGTATCTTCTTGACTTGCTCTTCCTCATTAAAGATCTTGCCAAGTCTTTTGAGCTCGTTGATAATGTTTGTGAATCTTGAGTTCATTTCAGAGATTCCTTCATCATCATTCATTTCAAACAGCTCGTACAGCCTCATGTGCTGGTTCACCTTGGACTCCTTAACTTTGTTGGTTCCTTTATAGGTGACCTCCAGTTTCTTCCAGATCTCCTGTGCTGACTCACAACCTGAAATCTTGTTGTACTCTACAGCATCTAACGCACAGTGAAGCATGTTTATAGCCGAAGCATGATTTTGTAGCTTCTTGAGATCATCCTCTGTCCACTTAGTCTCATCTTTAACAACCGTTTGGCCGTCAATAGTTTCAACAGGAACAAATGGGCCTTGGACTACAGAAAGCCATGCACTCATATTTGTTGCCTGAATGAAATTTTTCATTCTGTTCTTCCAAAAGGTGTAGTTAGACCCGAAGAACAGAGGAGGCCGAGTAATGGACAGTCCCTCGGGAAGAATCTGAGTTGTCTGATTTCCTGGGAGGAAACGAGTGCTGTTCTCAGCCATTGTGGAGATCAGCTCAGGATAGTTATATCTTGCTCAGTGAGCTTTTAAGCTCTGATACCACTTGTTGGTCCCGTATAACATGACAAGGTTAGTTCCAAGGGGGGGAATATGAACTATTTAAAATTTTATCCGTTAAGGATGACTTCTTATCTTTGAGAAAAGGTTTACACAGCGGCGCTAAGTAGTTTTAAGACACAAGCTTAGTCAACTGGTGACTAAGTCTGCTTCTTTCCTTGAGTCAGGAGATAGCACTTAAGTCTATTCCTGAACTCAGCTTCTTAGTGCACTCAACTCAGCGTGAGTTCGTTACTTAGTCATTTTTATAGCAAGCAATATATAAAGGAGTTTAAAGGTTGGAAATATGTTACTCAGCAGACATATCCTGGTTCGGCCTCTCCGCCTACGTCTAGTCCCCGGAACTCGTTCCGAGCTTTTTGAATCCTCTACTGAGCTCTTTAAAGGTAGAGCACGAAACCTTTTACAATAGAAGCTAAGTATACAAGAGTACCTTCCTCTATACCTCTACTCTCTCCTATACCTACCGCTGAGTACTATAACCGAGTACTCAACTTCTCCTTTCTATTCTTCTAGAAATGATAAGTGTTTGTCCTAAACAACAGTTGCTAAGACACTTTAGATGAATGAAATCACTCTAGACTTTTACACAAAGATTGGAATTGGTGTAAGGTTTGCTTTGCTTTTCTCAAAGAACTTCAAGTATGAATTTGGTCAGCGTTTCGACTTGATTGAAGATCTGCATCGAATGAAGCATTTGAAAGGCCTATTTATAGTGACACTTCGAACACCGGTGATTTCGAATTTCGAAATAACCGTTGGAGGCTAACGGCTTCCTGTCGCTATCATTCTGGACGTGCTTAGTGTCGTTGGCCAATGAAATTCTTATATCTTCTGTCTACGGCAGTGCTCAGCAGCTTTTCGTCAGATGAACAAAATGTTTCGTCATTTATAGTAAAGTCCTCCAGACAGCTTACTGCGTCTTCTGAGCTTTACCCAAAGTAGAAATACTTTGTCTACAAGTTGGTTCTGTTCTCCCGCTGACTTGTACTTCTTGTCGTTCAACTCGACAGCTTCATCTTGAAGCAATTGATAAAAGGCTTCTCGACCCTTCTTCACGCTGAGCTAGTGCTTTGCTTAGAATGACTGCGTTTTGTCTTCCTGGGTCGTGAGGTCTTGATCTGTTGACTTGGGCTTGACTTCCACTTATGAGCCTTTAGGCTTAGTGTCTTAATGTCTTATAAATCAAGTTAACTCAACATTGAACAAACACATTAGTGTGAATAAATCAAAGCATTTAAACTTAATGTGTTAGAATATTTTTATCATTCACATAAATAATTTTGTCAAATCAAAATCATGTGGAAAGGTGTTTCAACAATGATGTCAATATATTTCTGGGAAATGTCTTTCCTTATTAAGGCCCACCAAAGTACTTTCCTTGGTACCTTATCATATGCCTTCTCCAAGTCATTGAAAACCATATGCAAGTCTTTCTTCTTATTTCGATAGTGCTCCATTAATTGTCTCATTAGATAGATGGCTTCCATAGTTGATCTTCCTGGCATAAAGCCAAACTGGTTTTCCGAGATCTTCACCGACCTCCTTAGCCTTTGTCCGATCACTCGCTCCCAAAGTTTCATAGTGTGACTCATTAATTTGATTCCTCGATAGCTGGCACAATTTTACCTCCACCAGAAAGAAAATTTGAGCATACTGATTTACCATAATTTAACTCATATTTAACTGTTACATTAGATCATGTAAGGTTTAATTATGTCTAAAATGTTATTATGTTGCAAATAAATAAATAAATAAATAAATATATATATATATATATATATATATATATATATATATATATATATATATAATTCATGCCAAAATATCAAAAACTAAGTTTGCAATATATAATTAATCACAAAAATTTTATAAATATTTATTACGTATTAACACAACACAAACGACCTGAAAAAATGCACAAAATCAGTTCAGTTTATTGACAAATTTATTTGGAAAGTTCGATGTGACAGTCAAATAACGATCAAATTAGTTCTATTCAAATTTTCTTTTATGCAAGGTAAATTTTATGATGTTTGAAAACATTAGAGACAAATTTTTACAATTTAATAAGTTAAGGATAAATTTAACTTCCCTCAATAAAGGAAATTTGGATTTTATTCTAAAGAATCGAAAGCAATTACTGATTTGACTGATTCTGAATACAAGTAAATCTTATTTTCATTTTGTCTCCAAAACTCTAATTTTCAAGATTTAAAGTAACAAGTAAAATTTTATCTTTAAATTCATATATTTTTTTTTGTCAAACCATGAGATAATTATGGAGGATCTGCACTACCACAATGACACGTTTAAATCATGTCCACATCTAGACTAATCACTTTTTACTTATTGGTGGGTACCTCAAATGGATGGAACAACTGACTTAACTTAAAAATTTAAAATAGCTCGATACCCGATTTAATATTTTTTTTATGTGTTTAAAATTTTAGAATATATATATATAAAGAGATACAAATTTATTATATCGTTTAGAGCTTATAAAAGATCAATCGGATTTGCACAAACATATCAAATAGTTGTGCACTTTTTTTCCTTCTTGCTTCCAGGTAGGATTTTTTTTTTTTTTTAGTCCAATCTAGTTAACTCTCCCATTTGAAGGGTAAATTATACTTATGGTCAATGTATTTTTATCTATTTTAATATTCTGGCAACTCAACTTCAATTCTTAATGATATGATCATTGAACTTTATACTTTTTAATACCGATGGCACTCAACGCCTTAAAGCGACCGTTGACGGCTTCAAAATAGAAATTTCGAAGAGTTAATGATATTCTAAGGACTTTATTAATTCTTGAAATTTTTTGTTTTGAGATCATTTAAGTGTTGTTTGGTTAAAAGAGATAGTGAATTTTTAAAGAGAGAAAGCTCCAAAAATATGGTTTTAGAAAATAAAAAATGTGATTTCATGGTAAATGTTGTTCTGAACAACTTTAATTCTTGAATATTTTCATTTTGAAGTCGTTAACGGTCATTTTAAAGAGTTAGTAAAAATTGACTGATCATACCGTTAAAAATTGAAAATATTAAAATGGGTAGGACATGGGTGTAATTTACCCCCATTTGAAGTTCAGCGTTATTAAAAATGTTGATAACAATACAAGAGATAAATCTTTATTTTTATCTCTCAAATTTACAATGTGAAGACTGTAAAAGAAAAACTAAATATTGTTTAAGTATGATAAATCTTTTATTAGAGTTAAATGCACAATTGTTAACTCAACTTAGATGTTTGTCTTGAAATGGTCACTTGATTGCAATATGTCACAATAAAATCATTCAACTTTGAGCTTTATTTCAATTAGGTCACTCCAACGATTTCAATGATTAAAAAGGATAAGGATAACATGTGTGACATATCAGCATGAGTCAACTCAAATCTTTCAACGAAACTACACATGACATCACGTGTGCACCACTTGCTAATCACGTGCCGGTTAATTTTATAAAAAAAAAAACAAAACTTAATTTTTTTTTCACAATAATAAATTGAGGTGTGGCTGCCCCATATCGTTTCAGTCAGAAATTTTAGTTGATTTATACTCACGTGTCGATTATCGTATCATTCTAATGTCTTTTGACCAATAAAATTGTTGGAGTGACAAACACTCAGATTAAATGATTTTATCAGGAATTTTCACATGCACCTTAATAAGTAAGTGAATTTGCTCATTCACCGTTAGATATAGGTTTATTAAATCTAAGCCTCAGAATGCTTTGAATTTACATCTTAGAATTTTAATAGACCTAGATCTAACGGTAAATAAGCAAATTCTACATGCTCATTAAGGTGCATGCGATCAAAACTACGATTTTATTAAAAGAAATTAAAACTGAGTGTCCATATTCGTCAAAATTTTCGGCACTACATATACCCCTTTTATTAGCCACAAAAATTCTAAAATTGTGCCTCTCCTACTCTTGCCCATTTTGACAACAGAAAAGAAAGTATATCTTCTTTAGTTACCAAATCATGCATGCTTATTTACACCAAGAGAAAAATACAATCATGCTTAAAACATGGCATGGATTTAGATAGGCAGAAAGCATCATATTTACTAATCCTTTCAATTTTATATACTTTTTAACACATTGAATTTTTAGTTAATTATAATTAGGTATATTAAGGTTCTTGATTATTAAAAAAATTAATTGTGAATTCAATTTAAAAATATTACTCATTTTCTATACATTTTGGATCGGGTTCGACGTAGTTGAGGAAAGAGAGAGATGACTTTTATAGGATAGATAGTAGTGAGCCAGGAAAGTTGAAAGTTGCGATATCCACCAGGTTTTTAGGGATGGAATACGGATTCCGATTTTATCTAATTGAGTCATTAGATAATTAGGAATCTTAATTTTGTTTGAAGGAAAATATTGTGTTCTGTAAAATTTTATGCAGGGAAAATATTGTGCAGGAAAATAAAATATTTTTCTGTGTTTGGCAACAACACTGGAAAATATTTTTCGGTGTTGGGCTACAGCACTGGAAAATATTTTCCAACCACTAAAAACGTGAAAAACACACAAAAAAAAAAACGTGAAAATTTGTTAAAAACACAAAAAGTGGAAAAATGCTAAAATCACGAAAAGTAAAAAAATTAAAAAACATAGGAAAAAGTGGAAAAAACACGAAAAATGTGAAAAAAAAATTAACGTTAAAAACATGAAAAACGTTTTTTCATATTTTTGGCATTTTTTGTACGTTTTCTCGTGTTATTAACGTTATTATATTTTTTTTTGCATTTCTTCTTCATGTTTTTGTGTTTTCACGTTTAGTTTTTTGGGTTTTCACTTTTTCACGTTTTTTTTCGCGTTTTTTATTTTTCGCATTTTGTTACTTTTTTGTGTTATTCACGTTTTCATGTTTTTCGTATTTTTCACGTTTTTGTGTTTTTTACATTTTCGTGTTTTGTTTGCATTTTCATGTGTTAGAATTATAATTAGCTGATGTGGACAAATTACTTTTGTACACTGTTGAGTATGCAAAGCAGTATAAATACACATACCTCATTCTGTATTAGTTACACAAAAATAAATAAAAGAGCATTGTTTTCTTCTCTCATTTACTTTATATGGTATCAGAGCAGAGCGTCAAAAATAGATCCATCTCCCAAAAATGACAAAGAAGAAGAAAACGCAATTGTATGCAGATGTACTACGAGATGAAAACGATGAAGTCATTATTGAAGAAGAAGTTTCATCAGATACTCAAAGTGATGAAGAAATATCGCAGCATTTGGAGAGCTTAAATGAAGGTCCAGATGCAAATCGATCAAGAGGAAATCATAGCGGCACCGGTTCTCAAGATCGGAATAAGAATGCAAATCGCATTCCAAATCGGAATCGCGATACAAATCACAGCAGCATTTTTAGAGGCGATCGTAACAGTGATGTGATACGAAACAGAGGAAGCAATTTTCAATCGATTAGAACTGCTGATAATCCAGGTTCAGTTTTAGTCAATAATCCTTTAATTGGAAAAAACTATATCTCCTGGCGTAGATCAATGTTGATAGCTTTACATGTTAAGAAGCGCACTAATTTTGTGTTAAAGGATCAAACTATTCCAAATGAATCTGACATTGATGAGTATGAAAATTGGCTGCAAAATGATAACCTAGTTTTCTCTTGGCTTATCAATTCCATGTCAAAAGAATTAGGAGATACTTTCCTTTTTGCACCAACTGCTAGGGATTTATGGAAAGAATTGGAGCACAGGTACGGTGAACATGATGGACACTTATACTTTCATCTCAGAAAGGAATTGAATACTATTTCACAGGCTCAAATGACAATTACAGCATTTTTCAATAAATTGAAAAGACTCTGGGATGAGATAGCTGTGTTGAAGCCTGTCACTAATTGTACCTGTGGAGAAGCAAGGCTTATTGTGCAGAGTTTGTGTGAAGAGGATAAATTGATGCAGTTTTTGTGTGGTCTTAATGTGGACTATGAGCATGTCAGAAACCAGATATTACTTATGGATCCTTTACCTACAGTAAACAAGGCTTGTTCAATGCTATTTCGTATTGAAAAACAGAAGGAAGTCACACCAGCAGAAGTAAGTGATTTTGCACATTTCTCTAATTCTGGATCGAAAGCAAATCATTCTGGTTCCTCTTCCAAGAACATCACTACTTCTAAAGCAACAAAGGATGGTACAACTCGTTATTGTGATATTTGCAAGACAAACAGACATGATAAGAGCACTTGCTTCCGTATTCATGGATATCCTGAGTGGTGGAAAGGGACAAAACGCAGTGTTTTAGCTGGTTCTGGAGCAGGATCTTCCTCCAAGGCTTTACTGATACAAGGCACACATTATACACCACTTGATAATTCTGAGTCCGATGATGATGCTAAAACTACAACTCAATTAACTCAAGATATGCAGAAGATTGTTCAAGCTGAAATTCAGAAGTACTTAAAAGACAAGAAGAGAAGTAGTTCAACTCATAAATCTGGCGATTTTTCTGCTTTTGCCTCATTGTTAGGTACTTCTCATTCTGCTTTTCAAGTTAGTAGTTGCAATAATGTTCCATGGGTGGTGGATTTCGGAGCCACTGCACACATGACTTATTCTGTGCATAACCTCAGCAAAATGAGGTATTTACTCAAGCCAAGGAAGGTGTATCTCCCTGATGGCTCTACAGCAGTTGTCAAGCAAGTTGGCACTGTAGTTTTTCATCCGGAAGTTGTACTTGAGGAAGTCTTATTAATAGAAAATTTTCAATACAATCTCCTCTCAGTAGGGCAACTACTACAAAACAAGAAGCTTCGATTTCTTTTCACTGATGAGTGTTGTTTACTGCAGGACACAACAACTAATTCTGTGTTAGCTAAGGGTTACAAGCAGCACAACTTATACCAGGTCACACAGTCTTCTTTTCATTCTAGTGATATAGCATGTGTTACAAATAATGTACCTGTTTCAGTTAATCATGACTGTACCAATGCAATGTTGTGGCATCAACATTTAGGTCATGTATCTTCTACTAAACTTGGTCATTTCCCTGGCTTCTTTTCCAAATAGTAGTATCTCTACTACTTTCAATTTTGCTCTTTTACATGTGGATTGTTGGGGTCCCTATCAACATGTTTCTCTTACTGGGTGCAAATATATGTTAACTCTAGTTGATGATTTTACTAGAGCCACATGGACTATCTTATTTCGAAGTAAAGATCAAGTCCCTTCTTTGTTAGAAGACTTTATAATCATGATACAGAACCAATTTTCTATCACTGTCAAGGCTGCAGTGAATTTATTGTCAGCTCTTGTCAACAAGTTTTTCATAAATTTGGAATCCTACATCAACGAACTTGTGTCTATACCCCACAGCAAAATGGGGTTGTTGAGAGAAAACATAGGCATTTAATTGAACTGGTTAGGGCATTGCTTTTTCAAGCAGATTTAACTACAAAATTTTGAGGAGAAGCCTTACTTCATGCCACCGTTCTTATCAATGTTATGCCTACAAAGGTCTTAGATTGGGACACTCCTTTCTACAGATTACATCATAAACAACCTGATTATAACGGGTTGAGAGTATTTGGCTGTGGCTGTCAGGTTGCAAACACAAATCCACATAAAGGGAAGTTTGATGCAAGGTCTTTTTCTTGTGTCTATCTTGGTCAATCTTCTGGTCAGAAAGGTTATAAAGTTTATAATCTTGAAACCAAAAAGATTATTGTATCTAGAGATGTAATTTTTCAAGAGAACGATTTTCCTTTCAAACACACAAATCCTATCATTTCTTCTACTTCTCTTAAATCTAAAGATGTATTGTTTCCATCTGTTGTGGATTCAGATCAGTTACCAGACATTTCTATTCCTTCTTCTACCTCATCCCCATCCATATCATGTCCAACTGAACCACTAGTTGATAATTCAGCTTCATCACAAATTCATATTCCCGAATTAACAGTTGATTCGTTGTCTTTACCCACAACACCTATCCCTCCTCTTAGACAATCAAATCGTGTGTCTAAACCTCCTAATTGGCTTAATGATTTTGTGGTGAATCAAGTTTCAACTTCATCCAGTCCTTTCCTTTATACCCCATCTTATAAAGCTTTTCTTACCACTTTGGCTCAAACACATGAACCTAAGACATATACTGAAGCCCAATATGACCCCAATTGGCAACAAGCTAAGAATCTTGAAATTCAAGCTTTGGAGAAGAATGAAACTTGGAAATTAGTTGCTCTACCTCCTAATAAAATTCCTATCACTTCCATATGGATTTTTCACATAAAGTATAAACCTGATGGCACTATTGAGAGATATAAGGCTTGTTTGGTTGCCAGAGGATATACTCAAACCTACTGGGTTGATTATACTGAGTGTTTTTCACCTGTGACAAAGGTGACCATTGTCAGACTCTTCATTACTATTGCAGCAGCTAGAGGATGGCCAATTCATCAAGCAGATATTAATAATGCATACTTGCATGGTCATATTGAGGAAGAAATTTATATGGTTCCTCTTGAGGGTTATGCAAAAGCCAAACCAAGAGAAGTTTGCAAATTGTCAAAATCCCTATATGGCTTAAAGCAAGCAGGGAGACAATGGAACATTGAATTCACAAATAAGCTAGTGTCAATGGGGTTTCAGAAGTCTATTCATGATTATTGCTTATTCACAATGCAAAAGGGTGTTGATTTTCTAGCATTGATTGTGTATGTAGATGATTTGTTAATCACAGGCACATCTAACTCTATGATTACTTCAGTCAAAGATGAGTTAGATAGAACTTTTACTATAAAAGATCTTGGTATAGCCAAATATTTTTTGGGTATAGAACTTGCTAGGTCATCTGCTGGCATTTTTCTTACTCAGCAAAAGTATATTAGAGATCTTCTTGAAAATTCAGGAATGAAGGAAGCTAAGGCAGTTAATAGTCCTTTTCCTACATGGATTGATTTCAAAACTGTTGCTGATAAGTTTGAACATGCTAACAGATACAGAAGAATTGTTAGGAGGCTACTTTATTTAGGTTTCACTAGACCAGATATAGGATATGTCACTCAACAGCTCAGCCAATATTTAAATGAACCTTCTCAGGCTCATATGCAGATTGCATTACATGTTCTGCAATATTTGAAGGGAACAGTAGACATGGGATTGTTTTATTCTTCAACTAATGATCTTAATTTGTATGCTTACTGTGATTCAGACTGGGGACGATGCAAAGTCACTAGAAAATCTGTGACAGGGTATTGTGTGATGCTTGGAGAATCTTTGATTTCATGGAAATCCAAGAAGCAGAATACAGTAACCAAGTCTTCTGCCGAGGCAGAATATAGGGCTATGGCTACAATAGTATGCGAGTTAAAATGGTTGGTTTATCATGTTGAAAGAGTTTCAAGTAAAACCATCTTTACCCATTGCATTGCACTGTGACAATCAGTCTGCAATATATATAGCTTCTAACCCTGTTTTTCATGAGCAGACTAAGCATATAGATATAGATTGTCATATAGTAAGAGAATGCTTACTTAATGGTTTTATTACTACACCATACATTGCTTCAAGATTGCAACTTGCAGATGTGCTTACAAAGCCTTTGAATGTAAATCAGATGCAGCCAAGTTTGAACAAGCTTCAATTAGTCACTATACCATTTTCAGCTTGAGGGAGGGGTGTTAGAATTATAATTAGCTGATGTGGACAAATTACTTTTGTACACTGTTGAGTATGCAAAGCAGTATAAATACACATACCTCATTCTATATTAGTTACACAAAAATAAATAAAAGAGCATTGTTTTCTTCTCTCATTTACTTTACATCATGTTTATCGCGTTTTCACTTATTGTCACGTTTTTGTGTTTTAGCATTTTTTGCATTTTCGTGTTTTTCATATTTCTTCACGTTTTCGTGTTTTTTGTATTTTTCAGGTTTTTGTATAATTCGCGTTTTCTCACTTTTTCGCGTTGTTCATGTTTTGTGCCTTTTCAAGTGTTTACTTTTTTTTTTTGCGTTTTTTTGTTTTTCACGTATGTTCACCTTTTATTGTTTTTTGCGGGTTTTTTTTCATATTCTCATGTGTTTGTAACGTTTTCATGTTATTTATGTTTTTTATGTTTCAATTTTTGTATTTTTACATTTTTTAACGTTTTCCCCATTTTTCTCTAAACACATATATTTTGGGGAAAATGTTTTACCCTAAGGATAAAACATTTTCCCTTATTTCTTCCTTACTTTTGCATTGACTTGCCACTTATTTTTCTTTAACTTATTTTCCTGCCCAAACAAACACTGGAAAATTGAGAAAATATTTTCCTGCAGCATATTTTCCCCCAAACAAACATGACCTACATGCTTGCTTATTTACACCAAGAGAAAAATACAATCATGCTTAAAACATGGTATGGATTTAGATAGGCAGAAAGCATCATATTTACTAATCCTTTTAATTTTATATACTTTTTAACACATTGAATTTTTAGTTAATTATAATTAGGTATATTAAGGTTCTTGATTATTAAAAAAATTAATTGTGAATTCAATTTAAAAATATTACTCATTTTCTATACATTTTGGATCGGGTTCGACGTAGTTGAGGAAAGAGAGAGATGGCTTTTATAGGATAGATAGTAGTGAGCCAGGAAAGTTGAAAGTTGCGATATCCACCAGGTTTTTAGGGATGGAATACGGATTCAGATTTTATCTAATTGAGTTATTAGATAATTAGGAATCTTAATTTTCTTCTTGATAGATGAATTCTTTCCTAACTATTTTTTTGGATAGAAATTGGGACGAGACAGAATTTGGGCGGGGTAAGCACCCTTGGCCCAAGAACTGACAAACTCGTAATATATAAATAAAAGAAAAAAGTAAGTGTTTGAATAAAAGAAGAGGAAAGAGAACAAACAAAAGAAGGGTGGAGGAGAAAAGATATGAAAAGTCAAGAAAAACGCAATTGTGAAATACTACAAATGTCATCATTGATAAGCCTGTGGCAAAAAGCATGAGCTGAAGGCCACCAATTGATCACAGAGGAAGTGACTCTAAACTTTGCCAATGTATCAGCAACTCTATTTCCTTCCCTAAAGATGTGAAAAAAGATAATGTTCATTCTAGAGAAAATGCTGAGACAATGCAACCACTCTTATCGAATACTCCAAGGAACATCCATGGAGCGGTGTCTAAGCAGATTAACTATGTACATTGAGTCTGACTCAACCTAAAGCTGATGCCAATTTTTCTCCCAAACAAGTTCAATTGTGAAAATAGCGGCTCTCAATTTAGTCATATAAGCAAAAGAATGAGGGATAGAAAAAGCAAAACAACCTTTGGGAAAGCCACGATAGTTGCGAAAAATGCCTCCCGCTCTTGCCTCGCCAGGAGTGCCAAAAGTAGAGCCGTCCACATTGACTTTAACCCAGCCCGGAGGAGGTTTAAGCTAATGGACCGGAATAAAGATGGGAGTAGGAGGCGGCCTAGGAGAAGCTAGAAGGCAGGATAAGAAAGCAGCATCTCTCTGAGAAGAGCAAAAACCTTTAGAAGTGGTCAAGGACTCTCGAATCATTCGAAAGAGGGTGATCTTCGAGTGATGAATAGAAGGAGAAACTTCCTTAAAGATTGCTTCATTCCTGCAATGCCAGATTAACCAAATGCAAGTGACAGCGGTAACACGTCAGATCATCGACACTTGTGAGCTAAAATGAAGGCTACGAAGAGTGCTGAAGAAGTGGATGAATTGGGAATGACAAGGCAAAGAACAGTCAAAATGAATCTCAAGGACCCTCTAAAGAGAATCTGCAAAAGAACAGCTAATGAATAAGTGGTTAATGGACTCAGCATCCCTACCATATAGAGCACAATGAGAGGCAATGGAGAATCCTAGACGTTACAGGAGGTCATGAGTTGGAACCCGTCCATGCAAAACTCACTAGAAAGTGAAGGAACGAGAAGGGGGAGTGTGGGCATTCCAAACAAATTATAGCGAAGGTAGAGTACCCAAGTCAAGTCACTCCGAATTTACCAAAAAATCATCAACATAATTATAGCGAGAACGCTTATCCTGATGATCAAGACCCAATCTGTCTGCCACCGATGGTACGATCCACCTATCTGTCCAGAAATTAAGCGATGAAGACTGGCCAATCCACTAAAAGGCCTGGTCCTAAATGGATGAATAAACAAACTTACAAGAAGACCAAATCGAGGAATGAGCAATGGTAGCTTTAGGCAAACCAAAGACAGCTAGAAATCTAGACTTTATTAGAGAAATAGCTAGACTGGTGCGTTGAATCAATTTCCAACACATCTTACCTAAGAGAGCCTGGTTAAAGATCCTAAAGTCCTTAATGCCCAAACCCCCACCTTCCAACTTTTACAACAAGTCTGCCAGGGAACCGTGATGAGCTTCCTCTGATCAATACAACCCATCCAAAGGAAATTCCTAACATTTCTATTGAGCTTATTCAACAATCCCACTGGCCACTTATAGATCAAGAATGAGTGAACTAGAGAACCAGTAATAGCAGAATTAATTAGAGTTAAATGCCCTGCAAAGGAGAGAGAGCTACCTTTCCACTTGCTAAATTGAGAGAGAAATTTGTCAGTAAGACTGCTAAGATGACGAGCCCTTGGAGCACCTTTGAATAGAGGGACTCCTAAGTAACTGAAAGGGAGAGACTCCAAACGGATGCCAAGACAGTGAGCAAGACAAACCCTCATTGGAGGATGTTGTCCTCAAAACAGACTCTAGCAAGTGCACTAGATACAAGTAATAAAATGATAAGTAGAGTATCGTCTCCTCAGGGATTGATGACCAAATTTTACTAGAAAAACCTTGCAGAACAGGGTGTTCGTGGTGTGTGATTTTCTTTGGTTGAGAAATGATTTGATCTGGTGAGTAGAAGTACTAATGGTGAAGATTAAGTCTTAGAAAATGTGTTTTGATTATGATAAAAAGAGAGAACAGGCTAAGCCACAACAGAACAGGTTACTTTCAGCCTCTAACATCCTATTTATTCATGAATGACATAAAATGAAGTCAAGATCTCTGCTTTAAGGCTCACTCAAGTCAACTTCCGTGTGTTCTTAAGATTCTAAGATTTACTACAACCTTAAGCGTCCTTAATGTTGGTTCTTTCTTGCATTACGAGCGAAACAACATTTCTATGTAGAAAACCCTTGATACAATCCCTTTATATTCCTATTTCGGGTCTTGGATGTTTGATAAAAAGATCCATGAAGATGAAAGCAGTTCCCTATCATTCATCATTCACTAAGATACATGCATATAATCATGCAAATAAAAGCTTTATCAAACACAACAACATATATTATCATTCATTCATAAAAAGGAAAATAGATAACTTACATAACCAGCCCTTGCTGGCCTAACCGGTTCAAAACGACTACTCACTCATGTTGCAGAGTGACCAACCATAGTTATATCTACGACACTCTATAGATGGAGTCATCATGCCTTTCTTCGAGAGTTTCTCTGTCTAAAATTGTTTAGTACCCAAAATTATCTTCCAAAAGTAAGTTTGTCTTTCTTTCCCTCAACTACCGATATAAATAGGAGGAAAAAAAATATAGAGTACACAAAATAAACTATAATATTACAAACTGGAAAGATTGTTCAAAAGTTGGGATATTGTTGTCATTGCTTAAAGTGGTGGTATTTGGTTTGACTCTCGAACACTCAAGAGTCGACTGGTCTTATCATCATGTTTCTCCTAGCCGCCCATTCCTGCCCGCTTTCTCACGTCGTTGTCCGCCATGAGAATGCAGCGTTATCCGCTGGATCAAAGTAAGCTCTTCTCCTCTTGGCAGTTGCAAAACAGGCTGTATAACAACCTTTTTGACTTTATCAATTCAAATCTGCATAAAACACTAATTAGTCCTTCTTTTAAACAAGATTAAGCCTATAATAACCCCAATTTATCACAAATGGTATGTTTAAATGTAGTCATTTTCGTGCCTAACAGAGGACTCACCTGAGAACCAAAAAAGATATCAGATTTGTCCCAACTAACCTACTAACAGGAGATCTGTCCATAGAACAGGAAGAAATCCTTGAGTGCATGCAAGTTGCTCAAGGATGGCACTCCTAAAATGAGCATGTCATCAGCAAAAAGAAGATGAGAGGGAAAAGAATTTCCTACAGAATAATACATGGGAGAATAAGTACCCTCCCTCACCATTAGCAAGCCAACGAGAGAAAAAATCCTCAGCAATGTCAAACAGAAGAGGAGAGAGGGGGTCCCCTTGTCTAACCCCTCTAGAACAAGAAAAGTAACCCTTTGGAGAACCATTAATCATCGTAGAAATACGAGAAGATGCCATAATATTTAGGATCCAATCCCTGAAAGTGAGAGAAAAACTAAAGGAATCCAACATAGCCAAGAGGAAGTTCCAATCTAAAGTATCAAAAGCCTTACGAATATCAATTTTTAAGGCCATGTGTCCACCAAAAAGTTTCCTGTCAAGTATATTAACTCCCTTAGAGGCTAAGGCAATGCACTGATGAATGCTTCTACCTTTAAGGAAACCATACTGGTTGGGAGAGACAATCCTTGCTGCAATAACTGCAAGGCGATCTGCAAGAATTTTTGAGATGATTTTAAAACCAAAGTTACTCATCACAATTGGATGAAAATTCTCAATTCTGTCAGCTTCATCAACTTTAGGAATTAGAGCCATAATACTAGAGTTTAAACCAGACAGGATGCAACCATGATCAAAGAAAGCCTGAACCATATTGCAAACATCCTTCCCTATAATATCCTAAAAGAAACGATAAAAAATTCCCCCAAAACCATCAGGGCTAGGGGCACTGTCAGGATCCATGGAAAAGACCGTATCTTTAATAGTTTTAATGGAAGGTTTAGAAGCTAATTCCTTATTTTCCAAAGAAGTTACTAAGTTGGGAATTACCTCATTAATTGGAGACAGATCAATATGTTCCCTAGAACTACGAAAGAGATTAGAAAAATACTCAATTGCATGATCATATAATCTAACTGTGTCAGAAGTGGGACCCTCATTGTTGATCCTGAAATGATGAATGTCTGCCCATTTCTTTCTAACTCTAGCAGACCTTTAGAAAAAACTAGTGTTTCGATCCCCCTCTTTAAGCCACTTAACACGACTTTGCTCTCTGTACATCATCTCCTGCCGAAGAAGTTGTAAATCAAGGTTGGAGCAGGCGGCAGAAGCAACACTACTCAAATCTGGAGAATCCCCTTGTTCTGAAATTTGCTTTTGAATATCTGCAAGATGAACTTCTACCAGGTGGATATTAGAATCAATTCTGCCAAACACGTTTTTATTCCAATCCCCGAGAATAGGCCTAAGAGTGCAAAGTTTATGACATAATAGTTGTGCATGAGGGAGAGAGATGTGGGATGTTGTCTAGTGATTAGCAATTACCCCTTTTAAAGAATCATTAATGATCCACATGGCATGGAATCTGAACCTAGCCCTCCTAGTTTCCCCAATTCTGCAATGAAGGAGCATCAGGAAATGATCAGAACTATACCTTGCCAAAGTCGTGCAAGAGATAGAGTCCCAAGAATCTAAAAAGTCCTCTGACACCAAATCTCTATCCAGGTGACATTCAACATGAGCCGCCCCATGCCGACCATTAGACCAAGTAAACCTCTGACCCAAAGTATCAATATCAATAAGATCACAATCATCAATAAAATTCCTGAATTCCTTGCAGGATCTAGCAGCAAGAGGGGAACCAAGCTTCTCATGAGAGCCCGTAATAACATTGAAATCCCCAAACACCAACCAATTATTATATGGAAAGGCACAACTATAAAGAGAAGATCACAACTCCCTTCATTCCGAAGCCAGGTTACTACCATAGACAAAAGAAAGCAGAAAAGACTTACCACCCATCTGGTGTTGAACAGTAACATGCTGGCCATGAGAAGAATGAAGAGAAAGGGAAGAAGCATCCCTAGAAAGAAGCCAAAGGGTCGATGAATCCTTATCATTCCAAGAAAAGAGAGAAAGACCCAGAGATCTCCAAAACTGATCAAAAGTGTCACTAAAACAAACAAGAGGTTCTGCAAGACACAAAAAAACCAGGACGATGTTGTTGGCACAGAAGCTTTAGGGCTCGTTGAGTGCGATCATTATCAATGCCCATACAATTCCAAAATAACACAATCATTGAAACAGCACATGAGGCTTGCTATACCGTTTACCACCGACCTCAAAGGGAATGTTGTTATCTTTGTGTTTCTTCCTTTTCTGGACTTTAGACCAAGTCTTTTCCTCATGATCATCAACCACCAACAAACTGTCACTGTTTTCTGAATTCTCAATGATTTGGAAATTAGGAATTTCAGAAACCGAAGAATTGGGGTGAAAGGTTTGCCAACCCAAGATTCCCAGCTCATTATCAAGTTGATAAGATGGAAAGCCAAGAGAAGGAAAGTCGGGGGCCGTGTCAGAATCAGAGTCAAGAATCGACTCACTAACTTGACTGAACTGTGAAGTACCATCTGCAAGTCACAACTATTAATTGTCAGACTCTCCTTTGGCATGAGCTCCTTTAGAGGATTCACTAGTATTAATGTGAACTCCTCGCTTCTGTTTCCAATACCGAGTAACAGACCTACCTCGGGGCTCGGGAGATCCCATCTTTTGCTTCCCATTTCTTTGCTTTATGTCAACATGTTCTTCACGACGAAGGTTCCTCCTACAAGCTCCTTCAGAATGACCAATGTAATGGCAAATGGAGCATAAGTCAGGGAGCCTTTCATATTCAAGGGAAATCCAATGCATTGAAGTGTTAGTATTTACCCTTAGTTTTTATTGAATTTCCTTAGAAAGCTCCACATCAATCAAGATACGAGCATAATGACCCATTTCACCCTCCACAGTATTCTTGTCAAAACGAAGGGGCACCCCAATCGCCCTTACAATGCTTGCCATGATTCTCCATTAATAAGGGATGAACCCTAATACTTCTCAAATGGAAAGATATAATTTAATTGATAAAAAAATAGTCATTATAAAGAAAGAGATGAATTTATATCATCTCCAAAACCTAAAAGATAAATTAACTAAATATCAGATAAGGTTAAGGTAGAATGACATAAGAGTAAAGGGATGACAAGCTCAAACAAACCTTAATTGAAAAAGGAAAGTGAACAAAAAAATTTCATGTAATACTATGAGATACATAATAATAATTATAAGAGGTAAAACAAACAATATTTATATATCTATTTAAAAGCTTACCAACTTTTCCTTTTTAACATGTATCTACAATATCACTTCATTAAGCACCTCCAATGCCAAATTACAAAATTTCAAAAAAAAAATTTGGCTAAAAAAATAGTTTAATTAATAAATAGAGACTAAAAAGTTAATTGTCTATAAAGTAAAAAACACAACATTTCAGTCTGTAGGAGGCACCAGATGTGCCTTACCTGGCGCCTCTCGTGAAGTGCACTCAGTCATTTTGCTCTTATTTAATTTTTTTTCTTCTGTAAAGTAAGGTTTGTAACTTTTTTTTGTTGCAAACCAAAAAAAGTAATGAGGGTAATAGTGGTAAGTTACAACTCCAACAATGAAAGTTACAAATAAATTACATGCATTAGACTTGCTCTTACGTGTCAAAATACAAAATTTTCAATAATAATTATTTTATTTTAATTTCTATTTATAATTTCTCTTGCTTTACAACTCATTTGATTTTGTTTCGATGAGAAATTGAAGTGTTATTTTGATTTTGTAGTTAATTTATGACAATTTGCATTGTTTATGAAGTTTGATTTCTTTATTGGAAGGTTTGTATTATTTTTCAGTTTTTGATAATTAATATCATTTATGGAGTTTGAATAGTTTACATATATATTATTAATTTTGTAAAGGTTTTAGTGGTTATAGTTATTTTATTTGTTATTAATGTAAATTAATTAGTAAGATTAATTTCTCATTAATTGAGAAAAAACCATTCTAATATTATGCATATAAAAGTGATTTTTGGCTCATTTAAAACATATAGAAAATTTTTCTTTGAACCAAGTTTTATTCAAGCTCCTAGAAGTTTTATTTCAATTTGTTCACCGATTTATATTTTGTCTGGTGACAATTTGAACACATGGTTAGATTTTGATGCATGTTTATCTTGTAACTTAAAAGACTATTGTCTATTGCGGTAAAATATGTCTTAAAGAGACTAATCTCATCGGGCTTAATTATGAAAACATTTTAGTGGTTATAGTTTTTTTAGTTGTCATTAACTCTGATAATTTATTAACAACGTATAAAAACTGAACGATGATAGTTACAAAATTAAATGACATTAATGGAATTAACATTTACTATTAATTCTACAAAACATATTAATGGTTAGACTTTTATTAATTGTCATTAGTGGAATTGTATATTGATTGTAATAGTAGAATAAGGTTCATGTTATTTTTCGGTTTTTGATAATTAATATCATTTATGGAGTTTGAATAGTCTTTATATATATTGATTATTAATACTGTAAACGTTTTAATGGTTATAGTTATTTTATTTGTAATTAATGTAAATTAATTGAGAAAAAAATTCTAATATTATGCGTATAAATTAATTATGAAAAAGTTTTAGTGGTTACATTTGTATTAACTCTGATAATTTATTAAGAACGTATACAAACTGAACCATGATAATTATAAAATTAAATGACATTAATAGAATTAACGTTTGTTATTAATTCTAAAAAACGTTTTAATGGTTACACTTTTTATTAATTGTTATTAATGGAATTGTATATTGACTGGAACAGTAGAATAAGATAAAAATAACTATTAACATATTAATAAGAATTAGAAGTTAGAAATCTGTTTTCCTATATAACTCCAACACAGCCATTAAAGTCCATTAGAAAATCGGATAGCTACTGCTTGCTTACTCCTATTATAAATAGGTTCCTTTTATGTGTTTCACTTTCACAGTGGTGTTTGCTTTCATTCATTCAGAGTTAAACATCTAGTATTGACTTTGAGGATGATGTTGGCTTATATACCAGATGATGTTTTCGCAGAGAATATTTTGTGGAGGCTGCCCATCAAGTCGATTATCAAGTGCAGGGCCGTGTGTAAATCATGGCGTTCTTTCATTACGACGCCTCGTTTCATTTCAACCCATCTTCACAATACCAAAACCGAAATAGTTCTGCAGCAACGAAATAATAGAACCGGAAGTTACTCATTTCTTTTTGACAATGACAATGAAGATTCCTTCCGCAGCATGTCACTACATCTTCCTCATCCTCCTAGTATTCGAACCCACCTTCGAATACTTGGATCTGTCAACGGTTTAATCTGTATGTCTGTTGGGCAAGGTAATGGTTTTCACATAGTTAACTTGATCCTCTTTAACCCTGCAATTCAACATTTTGTGTCAATTCCTCCTCCCCACTCCGATTCACTTTTTGGTTGGTGTGTTGCCGGCTTCGGATTTGATGAAAGGATACAAGATTACAAAATCTTATTGGTAGACTCCAGTGGCGCCGGTTTTGTCTACTCACATAATTCGAATTGTTGGAAGACACTTATCACTCCTCCTGTTGACTTCATTTGCCATTCAGAAGTTTTTGTGAATGGACAGATTCATTTGCTTGCCACCCATAAAAAGCCTGTTCAGTCATCTATTAATTCCATTATAGTGTTTGATGTCAAGGAGGAGACTTTTGGCGAGATAGCATTGCCAGAATGTTTGGCAAATTCTGGAGATGCAGATATAACTATGATGGAATTTGGGGAATCATCAATTGCAGTTATTGAACGAACTCGGCATGGTATGACTCATATATGGGTGATGAAAGAAAACGGTTCACTGAAATCATGGATCAAGATAGCAACGGTAGATTCACAAGTTTTGGGGTTCAGAAATAAAGATGAGGTGGTGACTAGATTGAGGCCAAAAAGAGTTAGAGAAAGTGGATGCATCGTTTCACAAAACATTAACAACAAACTGGAGGATGCTAAGAATTTGATGAATTTGGATAAGGGGTGTGGATTGACATTTAGTCGTGTGTATAAACATGTGCCTAGCCTTGTTCTACTTGACAAAGCAAACAATGTCGATGCTACACCCTTCGCTACTGCTGATACTGCTGAGATTGCTCAGAGCCACCAAGTGGAGGAGGAGGAGCTTGAATTGAGGCCATCCAAACGTGTTAGGAGATCTCGTGATTGATACTATTCCTATATGTATCGTAGGGTATCTTTCGTTATCTTTTGTTTTTTAGTCTGGTATGATGTATTTAAATGTAATAATAACATGATTGAATGAATCAAATATTTGAGGGTTATATTTTTCTCACAACCAAATTTCAGGCAAATGATTGAATGAACTGCAATTTTACAGTGATAAACCTTTTCTTCTTTTCTGACTTTTGAAGATGGTAAATTTAGTCTGTAAAAAAATGGTAAATTTAGTATCAAAATTTTGAAGATGTAAATTCCATTAAAGCACATGAAAATGAAATGTCTTGATAATCCTTAATTAAAGATAAAAATGAATAGATATTTTACTCATATAATAAATAATGTCAATATAAATGTTTCAATATTTGATTACATATAGGTTGAGAGCTTTTAGGTACCTCAAAGGATGAGGATTGCCTCACATATTTAAGGAGCCATATAGCTTCCTCATTTAGCAATGTGGGATGTTTAACATGTATCCCCCACGCCCAATTCATTTGGTGCGTGACGCCAATATCAGCGGGAGCCCCAACATTGAACCATGGCTCTGATACCATCTTGAACAAATTGGAAATGAAAATATCTTGTTTATTGAAGTTAGGAAAACAATGATTACAAGAGGTAGATATTTATACAAAATATCTAATTTGTGTAACTAACATTCCCTCTAGAATGTTCTTCTTCTAACAAACCCAAAACAGAAAATAACAAAAGAGAGAAAGATATAATCTTCTAAACTTGAGTGTATAGTTGCTTCTGTGTGAGCCTGCACTTCATTCTTCTTTATTTAATCCAACAGTAATTTATTTGGGTGATGAGAAATCAAAGGACATTCTTCCTTCTTACCATATGTACAGGATGGAACACAAACACATTACAAAAAAAAAAAGCTATTTTAATTTGGGGATTTTGGGTTTTTAGCTTTTCCAGATGAATAAGATGAGGTTTTGATCATTTTAATTTGTGGAAATAATTTATTATTTTATGAGTTTGTACATAACGTACAAGTTAGTATTTATATTTTCAGAAATATACTATAAAATCTTTGAATTTTGATAAAACCAACTATTTAATCCTTCAATTCATAAATTTTATACAAATGATAAGTTTATCTGTCTATCATTGATTTTTTTTAGGAAAGAATAGAATTTATTGGCTGATATCACCAAAAACGAATAGGAGATAAAAAAAAGGAGCACTAGGCCATTCTCCACGAACACACAGAACTGATCGCTCGGGCTAAGCTATGAGCCGCATAGCTTACTAAACGTTTTACTAAGGAGACATATACGTTATCTAGCTCATGTAATAAATCAAAACAATAACAAATGATATCGGAAAGGTAAGACAGAGTATGACTTCGGCATTTGATTGCCTGAACTGCTAATAGACAGTCGGTTTGCACTTCCACATTCTTGTATCCCTTAGCTTTGAGTCAGGAGGGTTCTTCTTTTATTGTCATTGCCTCCGCAATAACTGGAAACAACCGACCATAGCAGCATGGCTGGTAGATAAACATGTATTTTTTCATATAGATCTACTTTAATTAAGTTTTATGTAAATTTTCTTAGCTTCAAAAGTTTTATATAAAGTTTTTGTTATATTAATGCAAGTATAAAAAATTAATATTAATTATAATATTATATTATTATT
This sequence comes from Euphorbia lathyris, assembly GCF_963576675.1. Taxonomy (NCBI): domain Eukaryota; kingdom Viridiplantae; phylum Streptophyta; class Magnoliopsida; order Malpighiales; family Euphorbiaceae; genus Euphorbia; species Euphorbia lathyris. Next base: position 81,824,974 of record NC_088914.1, on the reverse strand, counting down.
TAATATATTTTTGATTAAAAAATATGCAATCAAATTCATAATAATATAAATTTAATTTAAATAAAAATGCATTTATTTTTTTAATATACATACGTCTCACCTTGTTAATCTTCTTAATATTCCTTCTCTCAACCTTCTTCTCTCTTCAAATTTATTTCTTTCGCTCTCTTCAAATTTGTTTCTCTCTCTTAAATTTCTTTCTCTCTCTAACCTCTCTCTCTCTAGTTAAATCATAGCAGGGTGCCTTTTCCATTTTCAGTTATTTATAAATTCATTAAATAATTCATTCCCAATTGAGTAGGTATAGATCGAATATTAGAAGTCTTTGATGAACAACTTCAGAAACAGTCCAGTGAGTATCAACCATAACGAATGGAATAGAAAGGGAATCAATGTTTTTGGAGGAGCTTGAATAAAATTTGCCACTTAGTAAATAACAATTTTCAGCAAACTAATATTGAATAGAAACTGAGTTTTGGGGGTTAAAATCGTGATAAAATAGAGGTTGAAAGGATCATTTTGATCAAAACGAGGGTTGGAATCCAAAGATTGGATACCAAGGAAGATTTTGGGATGATGTTTGCTTGGAAAGAGGGCTGGACGTAGCCAGAATAATTTTTTAAAGTTGTATGGTCAGAGTTGTTTCTCGACAAAAATTGATTTGAGAAAATGAATTGGAGACAATTGAAATGGTGATTCTGGTTGACACGATGGATTTAAATTGATGGAAAGCCTGAAAATAATGACTAGAAATGGTCTGTAAATAGAGGAGGTAAAAAATGAAAGTTTTATATGTTTTAGTTTGTCAATTCGAGCTTAAAGCTAACCATGAAGATGATAATGACATATTTGAATATGTGGGAAATTGGATCGAATTCAAGGTTAGGATATGTATTTAGGGGCTTGACAGTGAGGATTGCAAGCTCGGATTTATCAAAACAGAGTAGAACGATTTTGAGAGAGTATGAAATCACATGGGATAATCTGGAAAAACTTAACTAAAAACTGGAGATTAATACTAGAGGCTAGACAATGAAGAATGAACAGTCGGAAACAAGAATTAATAGTTGGAAGCTGGATTTCGAGAATGAGTAGAAATGGAGTTTCAGAATATTAGGAGCTGAATTTGGAAATATTGACACTAATGAAGTAGGAATTAATATTGAAGACTTGAGAAATTGAAAAATCAAGGAATGAATTTTTTGACTTTGATTATTTGATTAGTCTGTTGTTTGATTTGTTTAATTTTTGTTGGTTGTTGATTTCTTCTTTACGAAGAATTAAAGCTATATATATATATATATATATATAGTTTTTGACATCCATTAACCTCATTACCTCCTAAATTTACTCAACCTCACTCTCACTACTTCAACTGACAAATTAGAAGTGAAATTTGTGCGCCATTGTTGAAGAAAATGGCATAACATATGACATTAAAATAGTTGTCAACAAGTTGGATTTTGTGTTTTCTCGTCCAGCTTCGAAAATTCATCTCTTTCGATACAAGTCTGTTTCAGTTCCATAAGCAATTCTTGGATTCATTGACATCTCTATTGTCGGAATTCCATATCCGTATACCAAAATTCTATCATTTTATGCCTCAAAAAATTCATCAAATTTGGCAGCTCGGGTTTAGTTAAAAATATCTATTATTTTTCTACTTTTGCATTTTGTTTTCCTTTTATTGTTTTTTTATTTTTTTTAGGTTTTGTTGTTTTTATTTCATTTTTATTTTATATACTATATAATATGATTATAAACTATATTATTTAATTACATTAAAATAAAATTAAAAAAAAGTATTCCCTAACAAAAACACTAATATGTATGTTCGTATATTTTTAAAAGTCACTATTAATACATATATTATAAAAATTACATGTATTTCTACGGTAGAAAATCAAGACTAACTCAACTATGTTAATATGATTATGTAAGAAAGTTTTGTGAAGTTAGATTTTTTTTTTATTTGATATCAAATCGATAATTGACACGATATGAATATGAAAGGATGTTGAATTTCTCAGTGTATTACTTGAGCATATAGATATAAGATGAACAACTTTTCTTCTTATCATGCATCCACATGATTATGTGTCAAAATCAGAATTTTCAATATAGTAGTGTTCATATGGGCTCTGAATGACCAAATACTATTAGATTTAAGCTTATTGAATATGTATCGTAGGCTTTTAATCTCCACCTGATAATTCTAATAAGCCTAATTTAATTTTATCATTCAGGTCCAGATAAACATTACTGATTTTCAATAATAGTTCATTTTCTTGTTAAATATGTTATTAAATATATGTATATATATAGTTAGAATTAATTACAAAAGGATCCAAGCTTTGCCTCCATTCATATTGAACTTCTTGAGTCTTCCAAAAAACATAACAAGAATAAGAATCATCTTTCCTTCATCACTCCATTTCCCAGAAAATCCAAACAATTTGTCTTTGCAATTTTGGTTACCCTGTATTTGTCTTGCACAGCTATATCCCATTGTAAACCCCACATTTCCATATGCACTGCAAAATACACTTCAATCAATTAATATAAATTGAGAAATTTCACTAAATTAATAAATAAACACATTTTTACCTTATAACTTCAATCACAATATTCAAAACATTAAAATTGAGGGGATCTTGCTTCATCTTTTTCCTCTCCGTAATACAAACCAAAATTATAAAAATGACCAAATATGAGAGCTGTGACAATATTATATTCTCCAATACTTTTCCTCTCTTTCTTTTGCTTGCTCCTCTATTATGATTTATGGGAAGGAATGATGTATAAGGAGGAAGATACCTGCAAAATGAATTTATAAAATATTAATATATCTAAAAAAAGGAAACTCATTTTTTTATATATATATATATTTTAATGGCATAATATCCATTTGACTCTCTAAACTATGGCTTCAAAGTCAATTAGGACCCCAAACTATCAAAATCATCAATCAGATCCCTGAACTAATCAAAAATCACCAATTGGATCCCCATTCTAAACAAAAATCAACAATTAAGGCCTCATCGAAAATCATTTGATTGAACAGTTTCAGATCCTCCTCCTCAAACTCATTTTAAACCAACACAAAAATGATTATAGTCTATATCAAATAGTCATAGTTTCCGATTTTAGGATAGGATATATGGACTCAATTGATGATTTCTGCTTAGTTCAGGGACCTAATTGATGATTTTGATAGTTTAGGGTCCTAATTTACTTTTGAAGCTTTAGTTTGGGGACCCAAATGAATGTAATGTCTTTTTTAATTAGTACATTTGAATAATAAAAAAACATGCATTATTAACTTGGTCTTGTTCAGTTGCGTTCACATGGACCTGATGATCATGTAAATTTTATCATTCGCCGTTTGATTTAGACTGATTAAAATCCTAGGGTGAGGATTTAAAACATTCTAAGGCTTATATTTAATCAGCCTAAATCAAACGATGAATGACAAAATTTACATGGTTATCAGGGTTCATGTGAACACAAAATTACAACTAAATCATTATTATTATTATTATTATTATTATTATTATTATTATATTGACTTGAAATGGATGAATTTAATAATAGCAATAATGGGGATGCAATAATGTCTTTTTTTCTAATGTAACAAATAGAGTATAATTATAAGAATTATCATATTGACTTGAAATAGATTAATTTATTAATAGCAATCATGGATGCAATAATACCTTTTTTCTAATATATATAGTCAAAATTTAAATTCTTACTGCTTAAATCAATTTTAATTCATATAATAACAATAATAATTATTATTATAAGAATTATAATATTGACGAATTTAATAATAGCAATTATGGATGTAATAATGCTTTTTTTCTAATCTAACAAATACTAATGAATGCACTTTTTCAACTTAGTACATTGTGATGGTAGGGCGGTTGATTAGTGACAAGTCCTAGGTTTCAATTATGAAAATCTAGTGACTCAGGTTTCAATTATTAAAATTTAATTTATATTATTATATTTCCTATAGACAATTAATAAAACATAGACATTTAATAAAACACAAACAAATTTACACTAAATTTTGTAGAGTGTAGTGTTACAAAAAAAAATCTGATTTACCAGCAATTAATACTCTTTTTTAACACAGTTAAAATAGACTCGGAATATATATACGAAAAGATTGATGTTAGAATTTTTCAAAAATAAAAATAAAAATGGTAATACTAAGATGGATGACCTCTTGGGAAGTGCGTAATAAAAAGAGAAAAATAAAAAAAAATAGAGTACTAACATCATGACGACGAACAACACCAGAATTGCAGGAGAAATGGTGGAGATGTCAACAATAGTTTCGCCGGTATGTCTCGTATTAATCACTTGAAACATAATTCCTATGAACTTTTGATAAGTAGTTAATCCATTTAATCCATTGGATGTCCATTCCAATGAGCTGAATAATATGAACTGAATCAAAATAAATCCAAAAACTGTAACCACCAATAAACAAGAATGCAAATTTGGTAACAAATGAAGATACCCAATTTGTTCACTTTTCTTCAATAAAAAATTTGATTCCTCTTTCTTAAACATTTTTCCCAACAACCAAACAACTAACCTTAAACAACAAGGAAACAATGTGTTCCCAAGAAGAACTTGAGGGATAAGAATTAAAAGTAAACCTGAATTTTTGCTAAAAACTATCATGTTTTCATTTGTAGGAACAAACCCACAACTAGCAAAGGTTGAAATAACAGTAAAAAAAGAAAATGTTACAAGGTTAATACCTTTAGTTTTAAGGACATTTCTTGCACTAGAAATAGAGGATATGTAAACAAGAAGTAAGATAATTCCTATTAAATTGACAAATACAAGGTAACCAAGAACCACAAAACTTAATAACCTAATTGAATTGTATTTCAACAATTTAGTATCAATTTGGGGTTGGATTTCAATATTTTGAAAAGATTCAAGAATGTTAATTGAAGAAGGTTTTCTTGAAACACTCAATTCAAGAATGTCAAGTGAAGAAGATTTTCTTGAAACACTCAGTTCAAGAATATCAATTGAAGAAGCTTTTCTTGAAACAATATGATCAGAAACATGATCTTTTTTCAAATTTTGATTGATTTTGTACTTTCTCAGATGAAGTCCAACCATGGAAGTGAAAACTTCTCCACCCATGAACATAAGAAGAGTTAGAAGAATAAGTTGGGGATTGGAAAAAACTTCCATTTCCACAGTGGACATGCTTGAAACTGTGGCTGCAGAAACACAAGTGAAGAACAAATCCAAGTTTGTTGGATGGAAAGAATCGGTTCTTGTTCTTGGGTTGAAAAGTTTGAGTAAACCAAAACCAAGAAATGAAAGGGAAACAAAATACAAAATTTGAATCCTAAATGGATTCATATGAAGATAAATGAAACGATAAAAGAAAGACATTAAAAACTTGATCAAGTAACTATAAAGACCGAAGAGCTTTTTACCAACACAGGATAAATCCATAGAGTTAAAGAAAAAGAAGAAAGAGGAACAAGGATTGTTATTTTGTACAAGTGAAGTTGGAAAAGAGAAAGGGGTATATATATATAAAAAGGTAAACTCTCAATTATTTATAGGCTTAAACCACTATTTGACCTCGACCTATCCAAATTTTTGTTATTTGGCCCCTAACCTATTATTTGGTCACATTTAGCCTCTGACCTATTCCAATTAGTGCAATTTTACCCAATTTAAATAGAGACTTAACGTAATTATTATTCTATTAGCACGTGACGATATTTTGACACTTAAATTTGATAAATTTTAGTTTAGAGATTTGTTTTTCTTTTTTAATCTAATCAATTATGTTCACATAAGAGAATTTATGTGGCAAATAAACTTCAAAACGTGTGACATGTCAAGCTCATATGTCAAAATATTATTACATATGAGGGGGGATAGCGGTTTTGTCAAGTCTCAATCTAAATTGGGTGAAATTTCACCAATTGGAATAGTTCAGAGCTAAATGTGACCGAATAATAGATCAGGGGCTAAATGATAAAATTTTGAACAGATCAGGGCTCAATAACACCTTAAGCCATTATTTATATAAGTGATGTTATCATGTTATTGAATTATTTTGTTCCATAATGCATTTAATTAATTGACTTCACAACACCCAAATGCATAAGTAACTCAATAGAGGGAAACATGGAAAGTCCAACCCCACAAAACTCGCATGCAAAGTCCAACTCCTATGTTGTTATTTAAAGGTATAACATCCATTTGAATCCCCAAGCTAAAATTTAAAAGTCAATTAGGATTTTAAACTATCAAAATCATCGATTAGATCTCTAAATTAAGTAAAAATCATCAATTGAGTCTCTATCCTAAGCAAAAATCACCAATTGAGTCCTAATCGGAAATCATTCGGTTGAACAGTTTCAGACTCTCTTCCCCAAATCCATTTTGAATCAACATAAAAATCATTACAGTCCATGTCAAATAGTCGCAGTTTCGGATTTTAAGATAGCATAAGGACTCAATTGATGATTTTTGCTTAATTTAGGGACTTAATTGATGATTTTGATAGTTTAAGGTCCTAATTGACTTTGAAGCTTTAGTTTGGAGGTTAAAATGAATATTATGTCTTATTTAAATTAACATAGACATACCTAGGTAGGTATACTTTTTTTTTTAAAAAAAAAATTGGCTTTTATTAACCCGGAAAATTTTCTAAAAGTATAATAAGGGTTTAAAAAAGTGGGAAAACCCTATGTACCCTTATTTAATGTTACCTTACTAATTTTTTTTTAATAACGGAAATTGAATCTGATTATTATTAAACTTGTAATAATAGATATCTACCATTATTAATAAATATTTATAATAATTAAATATCCGCTGATTAAAACTAATTATAATAATATAAAAAATATTTATTAAAAACTCATTTAGATGATTAAAAAAGAGTATATACAATAAAAAAGAGTATATACAATAAAGATGAAGTTCTTCCGGGCTCTGAGCTGCCTAATTTCTTTGCCTATCCTAGTTAAGATTGGTTCACAGATGGTGTTAAAGGTTTGTTACTACCTGACCTTGAGCATGGTGCTATTCTCTTCGCTGTTGTTTGTCACCAGCTGTGGCAGTGGAGGAATGCGGATATTTTTGGAGAGGGAACAGCTTCCTTTCCTAATTTACAGGCCTATTTTTCTAAAAAAATTAATTCCATTATTGATAGCTTTAAAGAGGAGGGTTTACCTTTTTCTTGCCAGAGGAAAGTGGTTCAGCTTTTGGGATGGAGTAAATCTGGGGAAGTGACTGTTAAGTTAAATACGGATGGTTCCTGTCTTGCGAATGGTAAGATTGCGGCTGGTGGAGTCTTAAGAGACGCTGGAGGTGCTTGGGTGTCTGGCTTCGCTCAGAACCTTGTGATGCGGACATCCTAACTGGGATCAATAATAACACGCGCCTTGGCGGATCTCCTCTCGGCGTTCCCACAGAGGTTGTATCTAAGAGGGCGGATCCCCTGGACACGCGAGCGGGGCGGATCTAGGCGTACGCCATGAGGCGTACCAACAACTACACTGGACGGATCTCAACTTTACTTCCTGCCGAAGGAATTCTCCAACAACCTCTGACGCTCCGTACCTGCACCTCTGTACCTGTTGTCTGGGCGCATTACCTATCTTACCCTCTTCTTATTAACTGTATTGTAACCCTAGTAGGGGTAGTCCCTGTCCTTTGCTTATCTTTTAGAGGTTGTATTTAAACCCTCATTTTGTAAGGATAAGGCAACTTTTATCAATCAAATATCATTTCTCATTGAGATTAAGGTTTATACCTTTGTTTATCGGGATTCACTCCTTCTAGTCTAGCTAGAGAAGAAGATCTTTGTTGGTTTACGATTAAAACCTCCATTTATCGCTTTTAATCTGTATCAGTTGGTATCAGAGCCAATCGTTTCCTGACCCGAAACTTCTTTTGGCAATGGTTCAACCCCGACAACCGCAAGATTCCATGGAAACCAGTGACCGGAGATATGAGGAGCTGAGAGAGCACCTCGCGGAACAAATCCAGGCCAGCCTTGAGCGGCAGAAACAAAACGACCAACGGTTCCAGAAGCTAACCGCTTCCCTGGAAAACCTCAGATTGGAGATCCGTGCAGTGGTCAGACCAGCCACCGGGGAGTCCGACCAGAGGAGGGAAGGAGTCCTTGAACGACGACCCCAAAGGCAACCCACGCCACCTCGACTACCATTGGCAAATGTCCAACTTCCACGAATGGGTCCTAGGGATCCTGAGGTAAGAAGACCCAACTTTGTCCTTGTACATAACGCTGATAGTGATAGTGATGATTTTGAGGATATTGGGGATAATGGTGCCTTTAGAATTGTGAGGAATGGTGGTCCGATTGACGACAGACGTGTGGGTATTGCTAGGGCAGAACCGGATCTAGGGAACTTTGATAGAGATGATGCCTTTAAGCTAAAAATAGACTTACCATCTTTTGGAGGCGAATTGGATATAGAGGGGTTCTTAGATTGGTTATCGAAAGTTGAACGTTTCTTTGAGTATGCCGGTATTCCTGATGAGAGGAAAGTTAGACTGGTGGCGTATCGTCTGAAGGGTGGCACATCAGTTTGGTGGGATCAGATGAGGGAAGAAAGGAGAAGAGGGGGCAGAGATCTGATTAGATCTTGGCTACGGATGAAGGCGATGCTGAGGGAGCGGTTCTTACCGCCGGACTACGAATAGTATATCTACAGCTCCTACAGAGGATGCTCTCAAGGGACCCGAAGTGTCCATGAGTATACTTCTGAGTTCTTAAGGCTTTCGGCGAGAGCCAACCTGTCTGAAACTGAAAGCCAAAAGACCTCTAGGTATCTAGAAGGGTTGAGATACAATATCCAGGATCGTATTGGCACACAGATGGTGGTTAGAGTACAAGATGCTAGGAATTTAGCCCTCAAGGCTGAGTCCCAACTGACCGGGAGATCTAGGAGATCCGCCACTGCTGAGTATACGCCTGGAGGAAGAGATAACGTGAAGTCTTACGATAAAGGCAAGCAGGTGGCGAGTGCTAGTGGGGCCAAGGTTAACAGTGTGGGAAGGGGATCCGTTGGAGATACTAGACCATACAAAGAAGCACCTATACCACCCAAGAGCAACAATCCGTATGCAAGGCCAGCACCTTTCAAATGTTTTCGGTGCAATGAGCCAGGACATAGATCCAACGAGTGTCCTAGAAGGAAGAGCGCCAACATGGTGGAGAGGTATGAAGATGACTATGACGAAGAGGATGAAGTATTTTGTGAACCCTTGGGAGAAGATGATGAGGTGGCGGGCGAAGAGAGGTACGCCATTCATGTGGTACGGCGTTTGTTAGTCTCCAGCCGGATAGAGGGCGATCAGAGGCACCGACTATTCAGGACCCGCTGTCTTGTGAAGGGCGGGCGATGTAATGTGATAATAGATAGTGGAAGCCAAGAGAACATTGTGAGTAGCAGCGCCGTTCAGAAGTTCGGGTTGTTGGTAGAGGCGCACCCTGATCCCTACAGGGTGGGATGGATCAAGAACGTGGGCGAGTTGAGGGTGACCCAGAGATGCAAGGTATCGATTGAGATTGGTAACTATCATGATGAAGTCTGTTGTGATGTGGTCGACATAGACGCATGCCACCTATTGTTGGGCCGACCTTGGCAGTTTGATAACAACGCCACCCACACCGGAAGAGAGAACACTTACAGATTTGTGAAGAATGGGGTGAAGTTTGTCCTTACACCAATGGTGAGAGAGCCAAAGGCCGACGAGAAGTCTACCAAGGTAGTCTGTCCTACACACAAATCGTTCGTCAGCGAATGTGAGGAGAGCCAGATGGTGTATGTGGTGATGGTTAAGGCGAATCACGAGGCCGCCCGAAGGGGCGAGAGAGAGATGCTGAATGAAGTGACCCGCCTACTTGGCGAGTATCAAGATCTATTCCCCGAGGAACTGCCGAGTGGGTTACCACCTTTGAGAGATATCCAACATCATATCGATCTGGTGCCTGGGGCTAGTTTGCCAAGCCTCCCACATTATCGAATGAGCCCAAAGGAGAATGATGTCATGAGACAAAAAGTGGAGGAACTCATCGAGATGGGATACGTTAGGGAGAGTATGAGTCCTTGCGCTGTTCCAGCTTTACTTACACCGAAGAAGGATAGGTCTTGGCGGATGTGTGTTGACAGTAGGGCTATTAACAAGATCACCATCAAGTATAAGTTCCTGATTCCAAAGTTGGATGACATATTGGACCAACTTGGCGGATCTCGAGTCTTCTCTAAGATTGATCTCAGGAGTGGGTATCATCAGATACGAATCCGATCTGGGGATGAGTGGAAGACTGCCTTCAAAATAAGAGATGGATTGTACGAATGGTTAGTTATGCCCTTTGGGATGACCAACGCCCCTAGTACTTTTATGAGACTGATGAATCAGGTGCTTCGCCCAGTGATTGGGAAGTTCGTAGTTGTGTATTTTGACGACATTTTGATCCACAGTCAGACCTTGGCGGAACATGAAGAGCACTTGCAGACCGTGTTTGACCTGTTAAGGAAACACCAACTGTACGCCAACACCAAGAAGTGTGACTTTGTCATGGAGAGCTTAGTTTTCCTTGGATTCGTGGTCAGCGGGAGTGGAATCCAAGTTGATGGGGAGAAATTAAGAGCCATTCGAGAATGGCCTACTCCGAGGAACGTGGGGGATATCAGGAGTTTTCATGGGCTAGCAATGTTTTATCGCCGATTCATTAAGAACTTCAGTTCCATAGTGGCCCCGTTGACGGAATGTTTGAAGAAGGGAAAGGGGTTCGAGTGGGCGGACGCCCAAGAAGAGAGCTTCGCCTTGATCAAGGAAAAGCTGAGTACAACGCCAGTGCTGGCGTATCCCGATTTTGACAAACTGTTTGAAGTTGAGTGTGATGCCAGTGGAATTGGGATTGGTGGTGTCTTGATGCAAGAAAAGAGGCCCATTGCATACTTCAGTGAGAAGCTCTGTGAGGCACGGCAAAGGTGGGCAACGTATGATCAAGAGTTTTATGCTGTAGTGAGGGCGCTGAAAGTATGGGAACATTACTTGGTGGGAAAAGAGTTCATCCTCTACACTGACCATCAAGCTCTCAAATACCTGGGAAGTCAGAAGCAACTTCGAAGCGCCATGCACGCCCGGTGGTCTGCCTTCATAGATAAGTTCCCCTATAAGCTTATCCATAAGGCGGGAAAACAGAACATAGTGGCGGACACCTTGAGTCGGAGGGTTGCACTAATAAAAATAGTCAACCTGGAGACCGATTGTTTCGAACACATCAGAGGAGAGTACCTGGCGGATCCTGACTTTGGAAGTATCTGGGAGAAGTGCCAGTGCCAACCTGGGGATGGGGCATATCACTTGATGGATGAGTATCTAATGAGGGGCAACCAACTTTGTTTACCCTGCACTTCTATCCGCGAGAAGGTGGTCCGAGATCTACATGGCGGATCCTTGGGGGGACATTTTGGGCGAGATAAGACATATGCAGCAGTGAGTTCCCGTTATTTCTGGCCCAAAATGAGAAGAGATGTGGCGTACCTAGTAGAATGATGCTATATCTGCCAGACCGCCAAGGGACACGCTACAAATGCTGGCTTACAGCTACCCTTGCCTGTACCAGAAACTATATGGGAGGATCTGTCCATGGATTTTGTCCTAGGGTTACCCAGAACTCAGAGAGGCATGGATTCCATCTTTGTGGTTGTTGACCGGTTTTCGAAAATGGCACACTTCATACCATGCCGTAAGACTAACGACGCCTCAGCGACTGCCAAGCTATTCTTCAAAGAGGTTGTCAGACTACATGGTGTACCAAAGAGCATTGTCCCAACCTGAGTCACTTCTGGCGGACCTTGTGGGCTCTTTTTGATACTTCTCTGAAGTTTAGTACCACCGCCCACCCTCAGACAGACGGACAGACAGAAGTGGTCAATCGGACTCTGGAAAACTTACTGCGCAGCAAATGTAAGGATAAGCCCAGGATGTGGGACGTGGTTTTAGCACAAGCTGAGTTCGCCTACAATGGATCTGTACACTCGGGAACTGGGAAGTCACCCTTTGAGGTGGTATACACTAAGACCTCGAATCACGTCCTTGATATAGCCCATCTTCCCAAAGGAAACGTGACTGCAAACCAGCTAGCCAAAGACTATGTCCAGATGCACCAAGAGGTGAAGGAGACTCTTGAGGAGAGAAACCAGAAACTAAAAGCTAAGGCGGATGAGCACCGCAGGGACCTACAGTTCGAAGTGGGAGATGAGGTTATGGTACACTTGGGAAAAGAGAGACTCGCCAACGCCACAAGCAGCAAGCTTCGACCGAGAAAGTACGAGCCATATAAGATCACCAAGAAGGTCAATGCCAATGCCTATTGTTAGATGAGGTGCCACGGCCTAATCTCCCGGGCGGACTGGGGGGTGGACACCTCATGGCGACGTAAGCGGTGATTGGCGCCGAAAGCAACCAATCATGGAATCAAGCTGCTCGGCAGGACCGGAGCTCGGAGATATGGAAGAGTCGCCACCCACGAATGGGAAAATGAACACCGATCCCTTGCGGGAGACCGGTGTGGGTTCGGGAAACTTAGGTACGAGCCGAGAAGGCTAGCTCCTTTCCGGAGAAAGGCTACTAGGCACCCCGACATCGCCCGGTTATGAACCACCGGCCTCCTACTCAGCATGTTAGGCGATAACGGACTAATCGTATACTTCTTTAAGTTTAAAATTCATTTGAAACCTTTTCTTTCTCATTTTGGAAACCGTTTTGAGCATATATTATTGAAAAGCCACTTTAATAAAGAATCACCCATTTACATCAGTTCAATATACATAGGAAAGAGAGGGGGAGAAGGAAGAATTGATTTATTTGTAACGTGATTTATGCTTCGTGTCACATACTAATTATATACTAATTCACTTCCCCAAAACGAGTTTATTTACATGGTTTGTACCTTAATCGCCGTTGGAACGATTTAGGTACGTTTCAAAACCCCGTTTAATGATGTTCACCCGAATCGCCGTTGGAACGACTCGGACGTTGAAAATGTTGGGATAAAAGCCTTTGATAAGAAAACGTGGTTAAACATACAAGTCAATTTTATTTTGTACAAATCCTTTAAGAAAACGATTCAAAACTTCATTATTTACAATGAAAACGATTTTAATTACAAAGTTCGCTTGATTCGTCGTTGGAACGGACTAAGGTTTTAAAACGTGATGTTTTGGAAATGATCTAAAGATGTCAAGAAAATATTATTTGCACTTTGAGAACCTCTAGAAAAGCTTTTAGTTTAAATAATCAAATTGAAAACTCTTTTTGGTGATTTATTTCCCCCTTTTGACTCAATGGACTCTTTACTTGTCATAATTACAACAATAAACATATTAAATCAAAATTCACTCCAAATAAAGCCCATTTGAAATATGGACTCATAAATTTCCAAAGAATAAAGAAAATAATATAGACATATTATATACATTTTAGCCAAAAAACCCATGAAATATTTATAGAGAAAATAAGGATAAGTGAAAAGATACTATGTAATAAACATATAAGAAACGATAATAAAAATACTAAATATAATACATTTTTACTTTAAACATGTGAAAATAATAGATAAAGCTCCTAAATAAGAAAATAACATTTATCCCCAAAATAGTTTCACCTAATAATAACTAGTATAACCCGAATAGCCCAAAAACTATATATATATATATATATATATATATATATACATACATAATGTAGTTTAAATATCAAAATAAAACCCATTATCCACAAAATAACTACTAATTAATTACTTCCAAAACACCCAAGTAAATAACATTCTAAAATAAAATCCATTATCATTTAAATGAAGGAAAAACAAAATATATATATACGTATACTTATATTAGATTAAATCAAAAAATGATATATAAATATCCTAAATAACTATATGTACCAACTATCCAAAAATAGTTTGAAAACATTTATTACATAAATATACATATATGTACAAAGGATTAAAAGCTTAAAAGTTGAGAAAGAGGGACCAAAACAGCATTTTTTTACATTCCAGCAGATTTACCGACGGAAAATCCGTCGGTAATCAGCAATTAGTGACAGCAAACGCAAATTACAGCAGCACTCCAATTATTTCCAGTTTTGTTCAAAAGCTTTAAATTAAGTCTAATTCAATCATTTTGGATTTCCGAACTACCAAAAATGGATCATAGTCAATAACGGAAGTTCCTAAAACGACGTTTTTATTTTAAAACGTTATTTGGAAATTTCTTTTTTAAGAAACTTATAATTACAACGTCTTTTAATACCCGAACTACCTTTTTATCGGATCACGGTTCGTATTGGGATATCAAAATGAGGTTTTTATTTTAAAACAAAACCAAATTTTATTTAACACGAGACGAAAATTAAATAAATACGCAAAATTAAATAAAACGTGGTAAATAAATAAATAACTAAATAAATAAAATTATAACATAAAAATAAATAAAGGAAAAGAAATAAATTAAATAAAATAAAACGAGTCTAGTCCTCGGATAATACCTTAGGTTCGGTATTGACGATTGAAGTCGGTTGATTCCACGAATCGTGCTTTCCCGGTATTTTTTTGTGTTTTTAGTAAAATCTTAACTTTTAGGAAATTCAGAATTTTTAGGAAAAAAAATGTTTTTTCCCAAAAAAAGTCACTTCTCTCTCTAAAATGTTAGAGTGAGAAATTCCTCTCCCAAAAATCCTCTCCTCAAAATGCATGGGGATCCGTGCCTTTTATAGGCATTGGATCCCCAGAAGGAATGGGCGACGCCCGAGCAAGATCGGGCGTCGCCCAAAACGGTTGGGCGGCCGCCCAAGCCATGTTGGGCGGTCGCCCAACCTCTATTGGGCTATCGCCCAACATTGTTGGGCGATCGTCCAACAGAGTTGGGCGAGCGCCCAACCGACGTTGGGCGCTCGCCCAACGATCGTTGGGCGTTTGCCCAACGTCGTTGGGCGCGCTCGCCCGACGCCTACCGGGGCACATCTCGCGCCGTCGGGCGCACACGCCCCGTGGCTGTCGAGCGCGCGCTCCGCGCCGCCGGGCTCGTGCGTCCAACGGACGTCGAGCGCGCGCCACTCACAGTCGGACGTGTGCATCCAGCGGACGTCGAGCGCGCGCCCCGTGCTGCCGGGCGGACGTCCGACCATCATTGGACGCGCGTCGGCTGCCGCTAGGTGCTCGCACCGCGCCGCTGAGCACTCGTGAGCCGCCCAATCGACGACCGCGACCCATTGCAACTTCTCCTTCCTTATTATATATTATATATTTTTTGTTTTTAAAACTTCCGGAATCAAACGTTTCAACCGTCTTGTTTACAGGTTTTCGTCACAGGTCCTCCGACTCGGTGTCTACAGTTGCCCCTACTTTCCTATTTTGACAGTGATGTGTGTGTTTTGAAAACGTTTTTTGCTAACGCAACACATGCAATGTAAAACATATAAAAGTAAAAGACACGTAAAGAGTAGGAAGAAGAATACCTGACCTTCGCGCTGCGCGTTTCGGTGTCGTTCTCCGATTCTTTCCAGCCTCACCTCTGAATCGGCCGTCGGTGGATGTTCTTCTCTCGGAATCTAGCGTACGTTGACTGTGGGTAGAACGGCTCAAAAGCAACTTGGTCTACGACCGCGGGAATGATGGCTCAAAAGCGACCCTAGTCTGCGACAATGGGTAAAATGGCTCAATAGCAACCCCGACCTACGACCGTGGGTGGAAATGGCTCAAAAGGGACCCTAGTCTACGATTGTGGGTAAAATGGCTCAAAAGCGACCCAGGTCCACGACCGCGGGTAAAATGGCTCAAAAGCGACCCCGGTTCACGACCGGGGTAAGAATGGCTCAAAAGCAACCCTGGTCCACGACCGCGGGTAAAATGGCTCAAAAGCGACCCTAGTCTACGACAATGGGTAAGATGGCTCAACAACAACCCCGGTCTACGACCGTGGGTGAAAATGGCTCAAAAGCGACCCTAGTCTACGACTGTGGGTAAAATGGCTCAAAAGCAACCCTGGTCCACGACCGCGGGTAAAATGGCTCAAAAGCAGAGGTTCTGAATTAACACACTGTTTTCTGTATTTCCTTACTAGAGCTAGTGTCTTGGATGTTTGAATGGTTCAATAGGAACGTATTTTAGTCCGAAATGATATAGACTAACGATTATTTTTCTGTTGACTATCGTTTGTATTTTGACTGGTACCACTGTTCTGTAAAAATTGGCTAGCGTCTGGAGTTCATATCTTGACAGTATTGGCCACTGTCTGGGAGAAGTGCAGGCTGAAACGGACTGCAAATCGGAGGTCTGTGCACCTGGTAATTAATTATTTACTTTTTACCTTTATGTCACATCGTACCTTTTTCAGTATTTACGGGAATGCCATTCCCTCTTCCTATATAAGGTGGTGGGGTTTCATTTCAACCCCACACCTTCTCTCTCTTCTCTCTCTCTCTAGATTTTGATTTGGATTATTCTCGGGATGGATTTGGTTGAATGCGATGGCACGAAAGGCATGGAGGAGGTTTATGTGAACCTTGCCAGAGTGGACCCTTTTCACGACCCTACGACGCATCTGAGCCGGACACGCTGCAACGAGGTAAGTACTTTCTCACTTTTTCGTTATTTGATTCAAATTCTAGGCTTTAGTATCCCTATCCGAACATGATTTTCATGCTAATCTTTAGATCGCCTTAGAGGACTCTAGTTAGAAAACGTGAATTTCTTTACTTACAAGTAACACTTGTTTACTTTTGAGTAAGAATGTGCGCTATATGCATTATGAATAGTAAAACTACGACTTTATGCATGCTAACAGTAAAAATAACATGAATAGTGAACGTGAATAGTAAAAAACGTGAATAGTGCACGTGAATAGCGAAAACGTGAATAGTGCACGTGAATAGTAAAAGCGTGAATGGCGCACGTGAATAGTAAAAACTTAACTAATGCACGTGAATAGTAAAAACTTAACTAATGCCCGTAAATAGTAAAAACGTGAATAATGCACGTGAATAGTAAAAACTTAACTAATGCACGTGAATAGTAGAAACCTTAACTAATGCACGTGAATAGTAAAAACTTAACTAATGCACGCGAATAGTAAAAAGTTGACTAATTCTCCTTGTCAGTGCGGACGAGAGTAGATTAAAGAATAAAGAATTAACTAAATCCTATATAAATGACCCTAAGGAGAGATTTTACAGAAAATTGGTCCAAATTGACCAGACGTCTCTAGGTTAGATTCTGACCGAAAGAATAACTAGTCTTAACGTGTTTTCATCAAATGCAAGCTTAGGAACCATATTTAAACTTTCCTGTATTGTTCTTTCTAGTTCCTCGAGATTTCTGGGACCACGACCGAGATCCACGTGTGGTATTCTATGTTAGGCGCCGCTGCGAGAGCCCGTGTGCGTGAGTTGGGCTTTGAGCCCTTTATTTCAGCGCTGCCCCACACCAATGGTGTGTGCGATCGCTTTGGCCTGCGGGCCCTATGCGAGAGGTGGGTTGATTCGACCCATACCTTCCACCTTTCTTTCGAGGAGATGACCATCTCGCCCCGAGATTTCTCTTTGCTGACAGGGCTGCGGGGGAGTAGCACTCTAGTTCCCTTCTGCTTTGACATGATACGTCCACGGGTCGACCACGCTAGGCTAGCCGCTTTGATTGGGCCAGGAGTTTACCCAGGTGCCAAATCCTCTCCAGCGAAGTTCATTTCTACCGTGAGCCTCTTGAGTCGCCGAGATTTTTGTGAGACGGATGACGCTGACTTGGCTGTCCGTAGCTTCCTAGTGTACACTTTGAGTGAGACGATTTTCCGCACCAAGAGTGGGAAGGTACATGCTGGTCTTATTCAGGCTTTTAGCGATTTGGATGCGGCGGCGTCTTATGATTGGGCGGGGGCGGGCCTAGCCTTCCTATATAAGTTTTTGGATTTGACTTGCCGGAAGCGCAAGGACTTCGGTGGTTACACTTTCGCTCTTCTGGTATGTGTGTACCCTGGACTCGTCCTTTTTATCTTCTTCACGCTTTCCGTTCGTAACCTTTGTTTTTTACAAGCAGGTTTGGGCGTACGAGAGGCGGATTCTTCCTAGCCAGTCTCGGCATCGGTCATGAGTACCGAGGCTCCCTCTCATGACTCGGTGGAGAGAGTTCGATTTAGGCGCAGAGAAGAGACGGACGGTGGCGCGGCTCCTAGACTGGATTGACTCGCGGACCTTGGGACAGGTAGATATCTTCTAGTCGTGCTAGATTCTTGTTTGATTGGATCTGACTTTTTCTTTGTGTTTTTAGATCAAGTTTAGGTGGGACGACCTTGACTTCGGTCCCGACTATGCGTACGTGACTTTGATCCAGGAGCAGCAGTGCGTGCTCATCGGCCCTTGCGTGCGGGCCTGGTACTTAGGCGATCGGGGCATCACCGGGATTAGAGCGTCGCACTGGTCCCCGGGTGAGATCCCCGTTTCTATGTTCGCGGTGCGGACCATGCCCTTGTCGGTTATCCGTCAGGATTTGACCCGTCGGTTCGTGGGTAGAGAGGTGTGGGTTCACATCGGGGGCCGTGATCGTTACCTATCGACTTTGTTGAGCGCGAGGGATGCCCCAGCGGTGGCGATGGATGTGGATCCCGTGGCAGACGTGTTTTCGCGGGAGGCTGTCGCGGCAGTCTTCGGTCAGGAGGAGGTTCCGGTGAGTGGTTCAGCCTATTTACCTTTATTCACGAGATAGCTAGCGGTATTTATTGTTTTTTCATTTGCAGGAGGGGTCCTGGAGGAGTGCTCATTTGTCAGACTTCTTCGATGGCGCTCGAGCTTCAGACATCTGCAAGCGAGCCCCCCTACTATGTCGGCGAGTCCTCCAGCGCTGCCCGACTGGAGAGATCCTCTTTGGGTGTGCCCGTTTCGGACTACGAGAGAGATTTCGCGACCCTTTGCTATGATGAGTCCGGGGTAGCCTACGCGGGTGTCGAGATGGCTCCTCCCGTCTTCACATCGAGGGTACCATTTGACCCTTCCGACGCTTCTCAGACTACGAGAGAGACTTGTACTGACTACGTGGGGCTGTCCGGTTACCTCAGAGACCGCCTCAGCTTGCGCTGTGCCGACCACCTGGTATGTATCCTTGCCTTATTTTAGTGTAGTGGAATGCACGCATGTATGTATGATTTCTGTTCTTGCCTATGCTGCTTTTTTTTTCACATCTGTTTTTCTTCTTTTTTTGTTCCTTTTTTTAGAGCGATCTTCACGCCCATGAGCGGAGACAGAGTGAGTCGGTGCGGGAGGCCGATGCCAGGGTTGGCAAGGTGTACCAAGAGCGGAACGACCACTGGTCGGAGGTAATGCGGAGGGAGACTGAGGGTCGCCTTGCTGTCGAGGAGAGAGCACGAGTCGCCGAGGAGAGACTCCGAGTTGCCGAGGAGGCCTTATCTGCAGAGCGGGCGTCACGCTTGAGAGATTTTGAGGACTACTGGGATATCTCTCCTTATTAGGCTTTATGGCTTTGTAGTAGTTTTTTATTAGGATTACCCCGATGTATATCTGATGTATAGGGAGCGGGGTGGATAGCATGTAGGCTTTTTATTGTGAAAAGTAAGGTACGAAATGTATAACTCATGATTCATATTACCATGCATTCAGTAGATTATGATGATTCCAATCATTCTCGTCAAATATATTCATGCCTTTATTTATTTACAAACAACAGAAATACTTAGCCTCTTATACATTGTTTTTGTAATTGCTCAAGTTATAACTACTGTTACCAGGACCCGCCTTTCGGTTTTCGGATCCCGGCGATTTTTCTCCTCTCCTTTTACTATCCCGGAATTTTCAAATGAGTGCCCTTTCGGATTTTCACCCACTGGGATGTCCCTTATTGTTGCATAGGCCGCCCTTTACGGGTTTTCAACCTATCGGGAATTTTTCTTTCTCTTTTTTTTTTTTTTTTTTTTTTTACGAAAAGTATTTCTTAAGCCTATCCAGGTTGGTAGGTTCGGAGAATTCCATGCCGTCCATAGTAGTTAACTTCACCGCTCATTTGCTTAGTATCTTCTTCACGAAGAATGGCCCTTCCCAGTTAGGCTTAAACTTGCCCCTAGGGTCGGTGTGCGTCACACTGATCTGTTTCAGCACCATGTCCTCCTCTTTGATAGGGCTGGCCTTGACCTTTTTGTTGAAGGCTCGGGCCATCCTTCTCTGATATAGCTACACATGGTAAAGGGCTTCCATCCTTTTCTCGTCAACCAAAGCCAACTGCTCATATCGCTTCTTCACCCATTCCGTCTCGGGAATCTCTGCTTCCACTGCGATTCTCAACGATCGCTTTTCAACCTCAATCGGCAGGACTGCTTCTGCTCCGTACACTAAGGAGAACGGCGTTGCCCCAGTTGACGTCCTAACCATCGTGCGATAAGCCCATAAAGGGAGCGGAAGCTGTTCGTGCCAGTTCCGATGCGATTCTACTGTCTTTACGAGAATTCTTTTAAGGTTCTTATTAGCTGCTTCTACTGCCCCATTAGCTTGTGGTCGATAAGGAGAAGACCTGTGATGTTCAATGCCATATTCTCGGAAGAGACTTCTTACTTCCCCCTGAAACTGGACCCCGTTATCCGTAATTATGTGATGAGGTACTCCAAACCTGGTGATCAAGTGTTTCTCAATGAACTTCCTCATCTGCTTGGATCCCAATTTGCTAAACGACTCTGCCTCTACCCACTTGGTGAAGTAATCGATGGCGACTGCAATAAACTTGTGCCCATTTGAAGCATTAGGCCTTACCTCCCCAATGATGTCAATGCCCCAAGCAGCGAATGGCCAAATAGGTGCTAACACATGTAATTTCATGGCTGGAAGATGACTACAATGGCCGTGGATCTGACAATCGTGGCATTTCTTCACATACTCGTTACAATCTCTTCCCATGGTGAGCCAATAGAAGCCTTGTCTGACGATTTTCTTGGCTAACACTGCTCCTCCCATATTGGCCCCGCAAATTCCCGAGTGTACTGATTCCATTGCTTCGCGGGCTTCTTCCGCATCCAAGCACCTCAGCTGTAATCCATCGATGTGCCTTTTATAAAGCAAGTCGTTGTGGATGACGAACTGCTGAGCTAACCTCCTAATCACGGCCTGATCCCTAAGTTCCGATTCCGCCGGGTATGTTCCACTCTTCATGAAGTTTACGATATCGAAATACCACGGCTTTTCATCTGCCCCTAATAGCATCACGTCTTCGTAGCATGGTTTGTGAGATATCCTCAATACCAACGGTTTCGAGGCAAGGTTCTGGGGGGTTGTCCCAAACTGACACTAAAGTGGCCAAAGCGTCCGCAGCCTGGTTCCGTGCTCGAGGGATATGATAAAAACGAAATTCCTTGAATCTTTGTGCCAACCCATCTAGCTGGTGTAGGTATGGACGTAGCCTTTCTTCCCTCACTTCCCAGTTTCCTTGTGCTTGTTCGATGATCAGCTTTGAGTCGCCCCAAATTTCAATATATGATGCCCCTAGTGCTGCTAGTGATTCCAACCCATAGATGCATGCTTCGTATTCGGCCATATTGTTGGTGAGAGGGAAGGATAACTTCTTTTCCATCGGGATTCTTTCTCCTTCCGGTGAGGTAAGTAGTACTCCTACTCCGGCTCCATTCGAATTAACTGCTCCATCGAAGAACATTTTCCACGGTATAACTTCTATTGCGTTCAAGTGTTCATCGGGGAAATCATAGCTTATCTCTTCCTCTTCTGTATTCAGAGGTTGGTTGGCCAGAAACTCTGCCACGGCCCTCCCTTTGATAACCTTCTTCGTTACATATTCAATGTCAAACTCGGATAAAAGTAGTAACCATCGGGCTAGTTTCCCTGTCAAAGACGGAGTTCGGTACAGATACTTCATGGGGTCCATCCGAGAAATAATGATCACTTTATATGATTGAAAATAGTGCCGTAGTTTCTTTGTTATCCATACTACTGCCACGCACGTCTTTTCAATCATGTTGTACCTGAGCTCGTACTCCAAGAACTTCTTACTCAGATAATACACCGCGTGCTCCACGCCCGTGTCCCCTTCCTGGGCCAGCATTGCCCCAATGGATCGCTCTTCGATTGCCACATAGAGGAGCAGCGGTTTTCCCAGTTTAGGCGGTCTCAGAATTGGCGGATTAGACAAGTAATCCCGGACCTTCTCTAAGGCCTGCTGACACTTATCATTCCAAATCGTGGGTTGATCTTTGCGTAGCAACTTAAAGATCGGCTCGCAGATTGCAGTGAGTCTTGCTATGAACCGGCTGATATACTGAACCTGCCCCAGAAACCCTCTCACTTCTTTCTCATTCTTTGGTGCCGGCATTTCTCGTATGGCCTTCACTTTGTCGGGATCTACCTCAATTCCATTGTTTCTGATTATATAGCCTAAGATTTTCCCCGATGAAACGCCGAAGAAGCACTTCTTTGGGTTTAACCTTAGTTTGAATTCTGCAATTCGGGCCAAAAACTTCTCGAGTGCAGCAAAATGCCCCTTTCTCGTCTCTGATTTGACCATCATATCATCCACATAAACTTCTACCTCCTTGTGTATCATATCATGGAACAGTGCTGTAGCCATTCGCTGGTAAGTTGCCCCGGCATTTTTCAAACCAAACGGCATCACCCTGTAACAGTATGTTCCCCACTCAGTTGTGAACGAGGTTTTTGCTTTGTGCTTTTCGGCCATCTGAACTTGCATGTAGCCCATGAAACCATCTACATTCGTGTGTAAGACACTTGATGCTGCGCTGTCGATCAACACGTCAATATGAGGTAATGCGAATTCATCCTTGGGGCATGCCTTGTTAAGATCTCTATAATCGACGCACATTCTTACTTTGCCGTCCTTCTTTGCGATGGGCACCACATTTGCGACCCAAGGGGGATAGTCGATTACTTCGATGAACCCTGCTTCTAACTGCTTCTTCACTTCCTCTCTGATCTTATCTGCCCATTCTGGTCTCATGCGTCGGAGCTTCTGTTTTACGGGCCTCGCCTCGGGATATGTTGGAATGCGGTGAGTTACGATTGATTGATCGATTCCTGGCATGTCTTCGTACGTCCAAGCAAACACTATTTCGTATTTTTTAATTATTCTCTCAAATTCTTTCCTCTCTTCAATAGTTAATTCTTGAGCAATTTGTATAAGTTTAGGATTTTCATCCGTGCCAAGATTGAAAGTTGACATTTCTATTGTATTGATTTCAAATGTAGGCATGTTATATGAATGAGAATGCATGGAATGATCACGATCAACATCAAGCAAGTAAGCAAAATCAGAATTCATTTCATCGATAGTGTTGGCGAGTACATCATCAGATTCAAATAAAGCAGTAATACAATTTTCATCATCAGGGTTCTCGGGTTTCTCATAAGCTTTGGAGGTACTGGGCTCATCCACCGCTCCCACAGAGGCCTCAATAGTAACGACCTGCTCCTCGGCATTCAAATCTAACATCATAATCTCCTCGACAAAGCAACTTGCCTTTCCTTTGCCCCAGTCAGTAACATCATCGAAGATCTCAAAACCTGGCAGAATCTTTCCTTCGGTGCTAGTCCATGACTCGGGAGTCCCCGAATAAACCTTCCCGTGCCCCTCGTTCAAAAAATACTTCCTTAGGCCCACCTTTCCTTCACCACTTGCGTTGGACGGACCTCCCTGTTCATATCCTAAACCCCTTCGGGTTTTCTGACTCTTGAAATCCGGAAATTCTGGCAACCCTTGATGGTGTGCTCCCAAGCCCATACCGGGGATGAAACCCCCTTTCATCATTTTCACCACATCGGAGGTCATGCTAGACTCGTAAATCCCAGAAACTTGGAATCCGGAGAAAAGCTGAGGCTCAATTCCCAATGCCGCCACCGAGCTCAATTTTTCTGCTCTGATCGTCACTATCTCCTCCCCGAAGGGGAACTTGATCATCTGATGGAGCGTGGAGGGCACACCTCCTAACTTGTGGAACCATGGGCGTCCCAACAATACAGCAAAGGTTACCGGGATATCCAGCACCGTGAACTCAGTTTCTTCTTCATACGGCCCCACTTTCAACTTGGCCTTAAAGACTCCTTCAATATGCCTACGGCTATCATCATAAGCCCTAATCACAGTTTCCGAGGCTGTCAAGTCTCCTCTTTCCACTCCCAACTTAGACAAGAGTTTCAACGGGCATACATTAATAGCCGATCCATCATCGACCATCACACAGCTAGTCTTCTTCCCGTTGATTTCCGCTCGGATGTACAAAGGCTTATTGTGAGCCTTCCCTTCTTCTGGGAGATCCTCGTCGGTAAACGTGATTTTAGTTTTCTTTCGAGCCATGATTGCCCCTATTAGTGCTGCCGGTTCGGTATCGGTAGAAATAACCAAATTCTGCAGCTCTTTCATCAGGTTTTCACGGTGGTACTTGGAATGGCATAAAACTTCCCACACTGTGGACTTAGCTTGTGTCTTCTTCAACTGCTCAAGAACTTGGTCATCGGGCTTAGGAGCCAACCCTTCCCCTATCTCAGTCTCAACCATAGGTGACTTTCCCTCGGCCACTCGTCCTGACCTTGTCATGACGGTGATTTCTGGCTCATCATCCGATTCATCCCAAATATTGATAGGAATCCTCTGATTAGCATCTTCCTCGTCCGAGGAACTTTCCCAAATGTCTACAATCATTAGATCCATAACGTGAGGAACGTTCGGATTCAAATAAAAAGGATCCGCCGATCCATACAATGCCCAGCCTATCAGATCATCATAATCCCGGAGGGACACTCTACTCATTCTCCTTGCTGCCAGTGGAATAGCTCCTCTCTGTATGCACATAAGCTGCAGCTTATCACTCATTGTTTCGTGACACTGCTCATACCGGTGCCTCCACCTCCTAGCATAATCCACGAATGGTTCCTCGGGGAATTGCCTGATCCTATCCAGATCTTCCAGGGATCCCGTCCATGGAACATACATCTCATATCTCGCCACAAAAGCACTCCTAAGCGGTGTCCAATGACCTATTTCCTCCTCTGATAGGCCTTGGTGCCACAACAAGGCTTCTCCCATTAAAGTTTCCGGGAAATGTTCATGTAATTCACATTGCGGGAATCCGGCGTCGTACATATGGTTGCGGAATAACCTCGCACGCTCAACAGGATCCTGGTATCCACCATACCTAGGCATTGCCAACACTGCCTCGGGCGTTTCATAAGAGGGGGAGTCCGGGGTTTGATCCGCCAACATCCATACCGTATACTCTTTGATAAACCTCTTCGTCATTGTCGCCCAATCGGTCTTAACATACATCGGAAGTGACATATACCACATCAACGGCTCACCCATCAATGAATTACAGAACAAGCTGGTGATCTCTTCTTCCTTAAAACCCAAGGGCGCCATGGCCGACAAGTAGAAATGAAGGTGTTCCATCGGATCTTTGTTGCTATTATACTTACTGACCCTCGGTAGCGGACGCTTGATAGGTCCGATCTGCATCGCAAAGCTCTCTGTAGTCATGTCCTCAGCTCTTTGATACTTTTCTAGAAATAGATCTGACAATTGATCCCAATCATACTTGCAAGAGTCGGGTAATGAGTGAAACCACCCCAAAGGCTCTCCTATCAGCGAATGGTGGAACCACTGAGCAATCTCATCCACCCCGAAGGATTCAACAAACATATCGCGCATATATTCACGCAAGTGCACCTCGGGATTTCCCCCTCCACTAAACAGACCCAAATTAGGCACAATAGTTCGAGACGACCCTTCTCTGGTCTCTTCGGCACTATCTTCATCATACGGTGCTCCACCATCCAATCCCTCTCCCATCGGTTCATCATCTTGTTCCTCGCCAAGGAAGGACACATATAGACCATTTCCTACATTGTTCCTTTCGTCGGAATCCAGCAACTCCTCTACGTTCTCCTCGAAGGATTCCATCACTACGCATTCTGTCAAACCAACTCCGATCATGCTCACCCTATGATTAGGCAATGGATTACGCCTAGTGGAAGGGTTCGCTGATGAAGGATCAGCTATCTTTTTCTCCTCGATTAAATCTTGGATTTCGTGTTTCAGCCTCTCACAATTCTCAATTGTATGCCCATAACTGCTGTGGAACTCACAATACCCTCTAGCCTGTATCTGCGGAGTAGGTGGAGCTTTATTATAAGGGGTAAAGGCTTTCAACAATCCCTTTTTCTGCAAACGTTCAAAAACTTTTGCGTAAGTCTGATCAAACTTGGCGAACCGCCTCTTTTCGATAGCATTAAGATCAAGCACTTTTACTGCAGCAGAGTCTGTACTCGCACTTGGCCCTCCGGCACTATATCCAGACTTCGTCCACTTGGTATATGCTTTCTTTGGCTCTCCATCCCCCTCAACGGTCAAGGCACAGCTATACATCTGATTGAAATCGGTAAAAGGCATATACTGCAACTCATTCTTAATATACGGCAATGTGTTACCGACTACCATTCGGATCTGATCCTGCTCAAGCGGCTTTTGTTTCATAACCGCGGCCTTGGCCCTCCATCTCCTTACAAAATCGGAAAATGACTCCCCAGTCTGCTGCTTAGTGCTCTCTAGCTCTTTCAAAGTGACCTCAAGCATGGTATTGAAGCTATACTGAGCGATGAATGACTTCGCTAATTCCTTCCAATCCCTCTTCGTTACCATCGGCAATGCATGAAACCATGTGAGGGCAGCCCCCTCTAGGTAAGTGTTAAACAGTCCCAGGACTTGATCCTCAGTCAGGATCGTGTGCTTCATTACAGCGACATACTGATTCATGTGGGCAGTGGGATCCCCAGTTCCATCGAACTTTTTCATGTCAGGGAGCCGGAATTTCAAAGGCAAAGCCATTGCCGATAAACAATTCTTCAAGTTATAAAAGTCCTGACTCCCGGAACTTCCCCCGTGTAGATCCTGCACCTCCTGCGTGATGTGTTGTTTCCACTCCTCTTCCTTAGCTTTCTCTTTCTCAAGCTGTTTTCGAATATAATCCTGATAATCATCCTCGTTCCCAAAGCGAGGGCCATCGTTCACCTCATTCTCAGCGTGTTTACTGCCACTTTTGTCATCTCTCATGGCCAGCTTAGCTAACTGGGCCGCTATCACCGCTAATTGCTCATTAATGTTGTTCACAGAGTTTTCCAATCCGGCCACTTTTTCGTCGGTCGCAGACATACTGGCTGAAGACTGAGTATACTCGGACGAAGATGATTCCGAAGCCACAACTGCCGATTCAAAACTGTCAATCTGTAACTGGTCAAACTGCCTAACTAGTCGACTGCTCTCTCGGTACCACACTCGCTTAATGATGACGTCTGCGCGAACGGTATCCATTAGTATGTATGCATGATTTTATATGCATGATTCGTGGTGTGTGCGTTTATTTATTCACGGATATATAAGATAAGAAGAACAAACGTTAGTCTAATTACACGTATCACAACATCTCTTTTCCACCCTTATTCCTCCACACACTCGTTGGTCCAGGTCTCTTTCCTAGGATTTTGGTTTTGGGCTCACATTGCGGTCCGAGGGACGCGTGATGCCGTCGATTATTGCGAAAAAGTAAATCATTCACCATACAACATAGTTCGTTTTGACGTATCAACGTTCAGTGACTAAGAAATCGACCAAGTTGGATTGTCCTTTCGGAATAACTCGTCTTTCGTCCTTTCGTGAGACGCATTAGTTCGGGTTTTGACTCCCTTTGAGCGCATCTCAGTTTTTAGACGTGGTACGAGTTATTCTTCTAGTCCAATCGTTCGTTATTGTCAATGACTCGTTCCCTTTTGTTCGCGCGGGTTCGTGTCTCGATTTTTGGATTACAACGGGATCTTTTGGATCTATCGAGAGACATAACCACGTGTTTATTTAGTGATGGAATCACTTTTGGATTTTATTTTAGGAAACGGACTCATCGCGTAACGCGTTTGTTCTTAACGTCGAGGATCCGTTTGCTCATTTTAGCTACGTGAAAAGACGGCGAGTCTTATTTTGAGCGCACGGTAATCTTTCGGCTAGCAACAGTTCGTTGTTCTTCCCAATCCACGGGATATATCATCTTAGTGTGGTTATAGAAAATCAACGTTTCGTTGAATCGCATGCTTATTCGAAGCGAGGATATCACTGTTCTCTTTCCTTTAGGCACGAATTAAGCAAACACGTACATCGGGCCATATTTCTTGCAGTTTTGGTAACGGTCGAAATGATCAAGTCGTTAGTCAAAACCCGCAGTCTCGTCCATATGGCGCAATTATATAGTTTGGCTTAATTCGACTTCGTGATTTTAAACGGGGTATACACTCGTTCGAGGCACGTATTCAACGGCATTGGTTTATTTTCTTTAACTACTCTCGGTATTGACATATATCGTAGATTCAGAATGATTTTGGTCGTTTAGTTCATTTTTTTACTTTTCTTTTCTTAGTCACTTCTGCGGACACGTCCATTTCTCTTAAGAACGACACGGGGCATAACGTAAAAGCTCATCTTTTATTCGGAAGGGACGGGCTACGTGAGCGAAACTTTTCACGTTACGACAGGGTCGTTCGAAACAGAAATGTTCTTCGTTTTCGTTTCGTTATGATCTCGTTTTATCCCAATTTATTTAAAGAATGTGAATAACGGCTACTGTTAATATAGTCTTTTGTATCGAAATGTAACTATCCTTAACACCAAACCGACGCATACTAATACGTGCTTACGTCGTAACGCATTTCCTGAACATGTGCCTTCGTCGGGACACAGAAAGGGACAAGGTGGGCCGCACATGTTCATTCATACGAGATGACTAAGTCGTCTTTAGTTTAAATCGTTTCGATGTTTTAGGGTAATTAGTATGTCGACTCAAAAAGTATATATTAACGCATCATTTCATTTTCTTTACATACTTTAGGATTTAGACACGTATCATGGCGATTTGAAAACACGAACTGATTCATTTATCATGCCAAAAATAGTAACGGGTAATCCTATGGCAACTTCTAAGGCTACTATATGCTGACACGGCTGAGCGCGGGACCTCACAAGACCGCACAAATTCGCCCCTAACGAATGGATGGGGACCCTTTGGCGCCTTACTGTAAGGGGGAACTTACACTAGCCTCTTTCGAGCGACGAATGGACTCTCGCTAGAGGTTTCGCGGAAATTACCCAAAAGGTTTGCAATAATGCACATGAATGCATACGAAAAGAAATAATACGATCCGTTCCCATTAAGGGCTTAATACACGCCTTCCGGAATCAAATTTCTCGCTTCCCCAGCAGAGTCGCCACTTGTTAGATGAGGTGCCGCGGCCTAATCTCCCGGGTGGACCGGGGGGTGGACACCTCATGGCGACGTAAGCGGTGATTGGCGCCGAAAGCAACCAATCGTGGAATCAAGCTGCTCGGCAGGACCGGAGCTCGGAGATATGAAAGAGTCGCCACCCACGAATGGGAAAATGAACATCGATCCGTTACGGAAGACCGGTGTGGGTTCGGGAAACTTAGGTACGAGCCGAGAAGGCTAGCTCCTTTCCGGAGAAAGGCTACTAGGCACCCCGACATCGCCCGGTTATGAACCACCGGCCTCCTACTCAGCATGTTAGGCGATAACGGACTAATCGTATACTTCTTTAAGTTTAAAATTCATTTGAAACCTTTTCTTTCTCATTTTGGAAACCGTTTTGAGCATATATTATTGAAAAGCCACTTTAATAAAGAATCACCCATTTACATCAGTTCAATATACATAGGAAAGAGAGGGGGAGAAGGAAGAATTGATTTATTTGTAACGTGATTTATGCTTCGTTTCACATACTAATTCTATACTAATTCACTTCCCCAAAACGAGTTTATTTACATGGTTCGTACCTTAATCGCCGTTGGAACGATTTAGGTACGTTTCAAAACCCCGTTTAATGATGTTCACTCGAATCGCCGTTGGAACGACTCGGGCGTTGAAAATGTTGGGATAAAAGCCTTTGATAAGAAAACGTGGTTAAACATACAAGTCAATTTTATTTTGTACAAATCCTTTAAGAAAACGATTCAAAACTTCATTATTTACAATGAAAACGATTTTAATTACAAGGTTCGCTTAATCCGTCGTTGGAACGGACTAAGGTTTTAAAACGTGATGTTTTGGAAATGATCTAAAGATGTCAAGAAAATATTATTTGCACTTTGAGAACCTCTAGAAAAGCTTTTAGTTTAAATAATCAAATTGAAAACTCTTTTTGGTGATTTATTTCCCCCTTTTGACTCAATGGACTCTTTACTTGTCATAATTACAACAATAAACATATTAAATCAAAATTCACTCCAAATAAAGCCCATTTGAAATATGGACCCATAAATTTCCAAAGAATAAAGAAAATAATATAGACATATTATATACATTTTAGCCAAAAAACCCATGAAATATTTATAGAGAAAATAAGGATAAGTGAAAAGATACTATGTAATAAACATATAAGAAACGATAATAAAAATACTAAATATAATACATTTTTACTTTAAACATGTGAAAATAATAGATAAAGCTCCTAAATAAGAAAATAACATTTATCCTCAAAATAGTTTCACCTAATAATAACTAGTATAACCCGAATAGCCCAAAAACTATATATATATATAATGTAGTTTAAATATCAAAATAAAACCCATTATACACAAAATAACTACTAATTAATTACTTCCAAAACACCCAAGTAAATAACATTCTAAAATAAAATCCATTATCATTTAAATGAAGGAAAAAGAAAATATATATATACGTATACTTATATTAGATTAAATCAAAAAATGATATATAAATATCCTAAACAGCATTTTTTTACATTCCAGCAGATTTACCGACGGAAAATCCATCGGTAATCAGCAATTAGTGACAGAAAACGCAAATTACAGCAGCACTCCAATTATTTCCAGATTTGTTCAAAAGCTTTAAATTAAGTCTAATTCAATCGTTTTGGATTTCCGAACTACCAAAAATGGATCATAGTCAATAACGGAAGTTTCTAAAACGACGTTTTTATTTTAAAACGTTATTTGGAAATTTCTTTTTTAAGAAACTTATAATTACAACGTCTTTTAATACCCGAACTACCTTTTTATCGGATCACGGTTCGTATTGGGATATCAAAATGAGGTTTTTATTTTAAAACAAAACCAAATTTTATTCAACACGAGACGAAAATTAAATAAATACGCAAAATTAAATAAAACGTGGTAAATAAATAAATAACTAAATAAATAAAATTATAACATAAAAATAAATAAAGGAAAAGAAATAAATTAAATAAAATAAAACGAGTCTAGTCCTCGGATAATACCTTAAGTTCGGTTTTGACGATTGAAGTCGGTTGATTCCACGAATCGTGCTTTCCCGGTATTTTTTTGTGTTTTTAGTAAAATCTTAACTTTTAGGAAATTCGGAATTTTTAGGAAAAAAAATGTTTTTTCCCAAAAAAAAGTCACTTCTCTCTCTAAAATGTTAGAGTGAGAAATTCCTCTCCCAAAAATCCTCTCCTCAAAATGCATGGGGATCCGTGCCTTTTTATAGGCATTGGATCCCCGGAAAGAATGGGCGACGCCCGAGCAAGATCGGGCGTCACCCAAAAGGGTTGGGCGGCCGCCCAAGCCATGTTGGGCGGCCGCCCAACCTCTGTTGGGCTATCGCCCAACATTTGTTGGGCGAGCGCCCAACCGACGTTGGGCGCTCGCCCAACGTCGTTGGGCGCTCGCCCAATGGCTGCCGAGCGCGCTCGCCCGATGCCTGCCGGGGCGCGTCTCGCACCGTCAGGCGCACACGCCCCATGGCTGTCGAGCGCGCGCTCCGCGCCGCCGGGCTCGTGCGTCCAATGGACGTCGAGCGCGCGCCACTCGCAGTCGGACGTGTGCGTCTAGCGGACGTCGAGCGCGCGCCCCGTGCTGCCGGGCGGGCGTCCGACCATCGTTGGACGCGCGTCGGCTGCCGCTAGGCGCTCGCACCGCGCCACTGAGCACTCGTGAGCCGCCCAATCGACGACCGCGACCCATTGCAACTTCTCCTTCCTTATTATATATTATATATTTTTTGTTTTTAAAACTTCCGGAATCAACCGTTTCAACCGTCTTGTTTACAGGTTTTCGTCACAGGTCCTCCGACTCGGTGTCTACACCTATCACATAGCTTTGCCAAATTGGCTTCGTAAAGTCTCACCGGCATTCAATGTTCGTGACCTTAGCCCGTGGAAGTCAGATGGCCATTTGGAGAACAACACAGACAAGCCAGTGCCGAATTCTTTTAAAGAAGGAGAGAATGATGCGGACATCCTAACTGGGATCAATAATAACACGCGCCTTGGTGGATCTCCTCTCGCCGTTCCCACAGAGGTTGTATCTAAGAGGGCGGATCCCCTGGACACGCGAGCGGGGCGGATCTAGGCGTACGCCATGAGGCGTACCAACAACTACACTGGGCGGATCTCAAGTTTACTTCCTGTCGAAGGAATTCTCCAACAACCTCTGACGCTCCGTACCTGCACCTATGTACCTGTTGTCTGGGCGCATTACCTATCTTACCCTCTTCTTATTAACTGTATTGTAACCCTAGTAGGGGTAGTCCCTGTCCTTTGCTTATCTTTTAGAGGTTGTATTTAAACCCTCATTTTGTAAGGATAAGGCAACTTTTGTCAATCAAATATCATTTCTCATTGAGATTAAGGTTTATACCTTTGTTTATCGGGATTCACTCCTTCTAGTCTAGCTAGAGAAGAAGATCTTTGTTGGTTTACGATTAAAACCTCCATTTATCGCTTTTAATCTGTATCACCTTGGAGTAGGCTCTTTCTTCGCCGCTGAGCTTTGGGGAATTTTCTCTAGGCTTAGGCTTGCTAAAAACCTGGGTCTTAAAAGGTTGGAATCGGACAACCTTGAGGCAGTCAGATCTATTTATGAAAATAAGACCTTTTGCTTTGGTAACCAAAATTTGCTAAAAGGGATCAAAAGGTTATGTTCCTCCTTCGACTCCATCAGTTTTGGGCATGTCTTCAGGGAGCAAAACAAGGTTGCTGACCGCCTTGCGGCCGAGGGCCAAGAGATGATGCTTGGCGTCTTTACCTTTTCTTCCCCTCCGGACTTCCTCTTTTCGTTACTCTCTGCTGATCAAGTTGGGGTTAGCTTTCCCAGGCTAATCCCGGACTAAGGGTTTTCGGTTTTTTTTCTTTTCCTTTGCCTACAAAAAAAATTAAGAAAAATAGGTAATTTTGTACTAACTGTGAATGAAAGTTCTGTTTTGATAACAAAGAATAATACAGAATCACTAGCTGAATTTTTATGTTGAATGTTATCTAATAGATAATATACTAGAAAGTTAATTCAAGTAAATTAAACTCAACAAATTAAAAGAGTATATACAATAAATTAATAAGAAAAATTGGTAATTTTGTACTAATTGTGAATGAAAGTTCCGTTTTTTTTTATTTTGAAGCAAAAGTTCCGTTTTGATAACAAAGAATAATACATAATCACTAGCTGAATTTTTATGTTGAATGTTATCTAATAGATAATATACTAGAAAGTTAATTCAAGTAAATTAAACTCAACAAATTAAAAGAGCATATACAATAAATTAATAAGAAAAATGGGTAATTTTATACTAATTGTGAATGAAAGTTCCGTTTTGATAACAAAGAATAAACTTCATGAATGACCTAATCTAGCTCTACCTGCGATCTCCGTCGCCATGGCCGCCAGTTCCGCCGCTGTAGACACCGAGTCGGAGGACCTGTGACGAAAACCTGTAAACAAAACGGTCGACGCGGTTGATTCCGGAAGTTTTAAAATAAAAATATATAATAAGAAAAGAAAAATTAATGTGAGTCGCGGTAGTCAAGTGGACGGCTTGCGAGTGCTCAGCGACGTGGTGCGAGCGCCTAGCGGCAGCCGACGTGTGTCTGACGACAGTTGGACGCGCGCCCGGCAGCGCGGGGCGCACGCTCGACGTCCGTTGGGCGCGCATGTCCGGTAGCGCGGAGCGCGCGCTCGACGACCGTGGGGCGCGCACGCCCGACAGCGCGGGCGCATGCCCGACGGCCGCTCGGCGGGCGCGCCCGGCAATCGTTGGGCGAGCGCCCAACGTCAGTTGGGCGCGCGCGCCCAACGCTGGTTGGGCGTACGCCCAACAATAGTTGGGCGTTCGCCCAACTAGCTTGGGCGTTTGCCCAACTGACTTTGGGCGATGTCCAATTTTCTTCGGGCGTCGCTCAAAGTTCCGGGGATCCGTTTGCCTATATAAGGCACGGATCCCCATGCATTTTAGGGGAGGACTTTTGGGGGAGGAGCTTCTCACTCTAAACATTTTTAGAGAGAAAATCTTTTTTTTTGGGGAAAAAACATTTTTTTTTCCTAAAAAATTCCAAATTTCCTAAAAGTTAAAATTTTACCAAAAACACAAAAACACCGGAAAAGCACGATTCGTGGAATCAACCGACTTCAACCGTCAATACCGAACTTGAGGTATTATCCGAGGACTAGACTCGTTTTATTTATTTCATTTATTTTATTTCCTTTAGTTATTTTTATGTTATAATTTTATTCATTTAGTTATTCATTTATTTATCACGTTTTATTTAATTCTTCGTATTTATTTATTTTTATCCCGTGTTAAATAAAAATTCGGTTTTGTTTTAAAATAAAAAACCTCGTTTTAATATCCCAATACGAACCGTGATCCGATTAAAAGGTAGTTCGGGTATTAAAAACGTTGTAATTATAAGTTTTGAAAAGATATTTCCGAATAACGTTTTAAAATAAAAACGTCGTTTTAGGAAACTCCGTTATAGACTATGATCCATTTTTTGTAGTTCGGAGATCCAAAACGATCGAATTAGACTTAATCTAAAGCTTTTGAACGAATCTGGAAAGTTTTGGAGTGCTGCTGTAATTCTACCTTTTCTGTCACTAACAGCAGATTGGCGACGAATTTTCCGTCGGCAATCTGCTGGAAACCGAAAATCACCATTTTTACCCTTCTTTCTCAACTTTTTTGACATTTCTACTTGTATATATATGTATATTATTATGTAATATGTTGATAAAAATTATTTTTAAGCCCTATAGTTATTTATTATGTACAATATAGTTATTTATTTCACGTTGAAATTTAATTCATTTGGATTTAATATTATAAAGTAGTATATATGTATATATATAGTTTTTTTGGCATTTGAATTATATTAGCTATCATAGGGTAAAAACTATTTTAGATATTAAATGTTATTCTTCCCATTTATGAACTGGGTTCATTAATTTTACATGTTTTGAATTAGAATAAAAAGGTATTATATTTAGTATTCGTTTTCACTTTCTTTGTTATATCATATAATATCTCTTACTTATTTTCATCTATAGATATATCCCTGTTTTTGGATGAAACTATGTATATATGTATTTCTATTTTATTCTTGTATATATGTATATATTCCAAATGGATTTTACTTGGTGAATTTTGGTTTAATTGGTTCATTAGTGTAATTATGCTCAAGTAAGGGCTAATTGAGTGAAAAAGGGGAAAATAAACCCCAAAAAAGAGAATTTAATTTGTTTATTTAAACTTAATTTTTAGAGGTTTCTAATGTAAATAAAACGTTTTCTTGTCTTTTTTTTAAACCATTTCCAAAACATCACGTGTTGAAACCTTAATCCGTTCCAACGACGGATTAGGCGAACCTTGTAATTAAAATCGTTTTTATTGTAAATAATAAGGTTTTGAATCGTTTTCTTAAGTGATTTGTACAAAATAAATTGACTTGTATGCCTAACCACGTTTTCGGGTTAAAATTCTTTATTCCACATCATCAAACGCTCGAGTCGTTCCAACGGCGATTCGAGTAGATGCCATATAAATCAACGGGGTTTTGAAACGTACCTAAATCGTTCCAACGGCGATTAAGGTACGAACCATGTAAATAAACTCGTTTACGGGGAGTGAGTTTAGTGTAGAGTTAACATGTGAATCGAAGCATGAGACACACTGTAAAATAAATCAATTCTCCCTTCTTCCCCTCTCTCCTTTATAAATTTATGCAAAATGGGTGATTCTTTACCAAAATGGCTTTCAATAATATATGCTCAAAACGGTTTCAAAACGAGAAAGAAAAGGTTTCAAACGAATTTTAAACTTAAAGAAATATGCGATTAGTCCGTTATCGCCTAACACGCTGAGTAGGAGGCCGGTGGTTCATAACCGGGCGATGTCGGGGTGCCTAGTAGCCTTTCTCCGGAAAGGAGCTACCATTCTCGCCTCGTACCTAAGTTTCCCGAACCCTCACCGGTCTCCCGCAAAAGATCGGTGTTCATTTTCACATTCGTGGGTGGCGACTCTTCCATACTCCGAGCTCCGGTCTTGCCGAGCAGCTTGATTCCACGATTGGTTGCTTTCGACGCCAATCACCGCTTACGTCGCCATGAGGTGTCCACCCCCCGGTCCGCCCGGGAGATTAGGCCGCGGCACCTCATCTAACAGCCGCGCCTGACATAGCGCCTTTCTCCATTGCCCATTTATTCAAAAGACATGCTTTCTCTCGGATGGTATCGCCTGAGCCGAGCGGCGGCGTCAAAGCCGCGCTATCCTTTGCGAGCGCTTTGAGGAAATCCATCACGCCAACAGGCATTCCAGCTCCTTCTCAGCCTGTGGTATCGGAGGAAGGGGGTTTCAAGTCCATTAAGGTTCCTCAAGCCATCTATGATGAGCGAGTTAAGTCTTTTCAACACTCGGTCATTGGTCGATTAACATTAAGCAAGGGGGATCGCCCTTGGAAGCACGCTGAGCTGAAACAAAAGCTAAACCAGGTATGGAAACGAAACATGGATTGGAGTCTTATTTCCCTTGGAAAGGGATTTTATCAAATAATTATGCCTAATAATGATGCTATTCAATCTGTTTGGGGGTTAGGACCTATCCCCCTAAAACCTGGTATTATGAGATTCTCTCCCTGGGCTCCGGGTTTCAATTCCGACTCATATAAATCAACTTCCGCACAAGTCTGGGTCCGTTTCTACAACTTACCCTGGGAATTTTGGGACACCAGGATCATAGCTAGCATTGCTAGAGTTGTGGGAACTCTGATTCGCTTTGATCACAATACGGTAAATGGCGAATTTGGTCACTATGCACGAGTTTTGATAGATGTTGACCTTGCACGGGATATTCAGACAAAGCTTAGAGTCGACACTGACAACCATAAACACAAAGGTTTATGTGGATTATGAACACTTGCCTGCAATCTACGGAACTTGCTCTGCTATTGGACATTCTGCAGCATCCTGTAGACGGAATGCCCCTCGTCCGCAGGTTCAGCAAACAAAAGTACCGAAAACCAGTGCAACTGTCGCTAAGGTGAACTCACAGCCGGCAGAGCAGGGGCAGAATGCCTCTTTGTAAATAGAAAATGGGAATCTTGAGCCCGAGAATGAAAGGGAAGTTGAGGGGGGCCGCAGATGGATCAGATTCAGACCGTGGCAGATGAAAACGACAAGGAGGCACCGAACCTTTTGCAATTGATAGTGCATCAGCCTGTCACGGGCTCTGAAGGGATTGAAAGCCAGGATGAAGCAAGAAAATGGGGCGATTATAGTGAGGAGGAAAAATCAGAATCGGAAGGATACTCCTTGCAACCTCTGGAAACTAAAACAGGGAGCATCAGACCGGCCAGGAAGGAGGTTGTTTGCAGCTCGGGCATTCTTGATTCTGGATCCTCTTCCTGGATTACCACCAGGAAAAAACAGAAAGCAAACTTTACTGGTATGTCTTTTGATTCCCGCTCTAAAGTGCGGATTAGACCCCCTATTCGTTTTATATGATAGTTTTATACTGGAATTGCCGTGGGATCAGTAATCGGGATACTCAGAGAGCTCTAAAGCTCGTTTGTAGTGTTAATCGCCCTGATTTGGTTTGCATTTCCGAGCCTATGGTAATGTTTGATAGAATCCCTCTTTTTTTTGGAATTCGCTTGGTTTGGAGCTGTTATGCAGCAATTCTGTTAATTCTATTTGGGTTTTCTGTCGCACTGGTTACCTCAATCGTTGTACGGTTATTACAGAGCATGAACAACACATCACAATCAGGTTTACCCTGGGTATGGTTTCCTTCCAGTTTTCCTTTGTTTATGGTAGCAATTTCTTTGGCAGGCGCCGATTCCTTTGGAACTCTGTTGGATCTATTAGAGCTTGTAACAAGAGAATTGTCATGGGTGATTTTAATGCTTTGACAGGGGCTCACGAGAAGACTGTCAGGGCCCCTTCTGAGGTGAGTTGTAGGGAATTCCGTGGCTTTATCAATAATAATGAACTAGTGGAAGTTGATAGCACTGGACCTCAGTACACATGGTCTAATGGAAGGCTGGGAACAGAGAATGTGGAAAGCAAAATTGACAGAGTTCTGGTAAATGAGGATTTCATGGACTCTTGGGATAGAATCAACTACACCATCCTTCCCCGTCACCATTTGGACCACTGTCCGATGCTTCTCTCTTGCACGACGGGCATGGCTAGGAGGCCGCGGTTCAGGTTTTACGAAATGTGGACTACGGCAGACTCGATTAACAAGCTGGTTGCTGATCACTGGCATGATTCGCATATATCACTTCCTCCGGCTCAGCTTCTGTGTCACAAGTTAAAATCCCTTAAGCCCAAGCTTCGCACCTGGAATAAGGAAGTTTTTGGAAGAGTCGATGTGAATATTGCGGCTGCAAAACTTGATTTAGAGAACATTCAAAAGCTTATTTCTGATCTTGGTTTGAATGAGGAAAGGCGGGACCTAGAGGCAGCAGCGTAGGGGGCGCTTGACCTTCAGTTATGCCGTCAGGAGCTATTGGCTCGTGAGAAGAGCAAGGAAAAATGGTTAGCCACCGGAGATAGAAATTCAAGCTTCTTCCACCGCTCTATTAAAATTAGAAAGGTGCATTCCTCTCTAGATAACTTGCTTATTGACGGTTCCTTAACTTCGGATGAACACGCTATTGCTCACCATACGGTAGGTTACTACTCTTCCTTATTCACTGGGGACCGTCTTCTTATTGATTACCCGTCCATTGCAGCGGTTATTCCTCCTCGCGTCACTAACGAGGCTAACGGTCAGTTACTGCGTCGGCCCTCTCAGGATGAGATTCGGACTACAGTTTTTGCGATGAACCGTGACAGCTCACCTGGCCCGGATGGGTATGGAGGAGTGTTTTATCAGCATTTTTGGGGAATTATAGGGAATGATGTGTGTAACATGGTTCAGGGCTTCTTTGACACCGGTTATATGCTACCTGGCATGAATTCCAGTATCATGACGTTGCTTCCAAAGGTTGAGGGGGCTAATGAAATTCACCAATTTAGACCCATTGCGATGGGAAATTTCAGCTATAAGATCATCTCCAAGATTCTTTCGGATAGATTAGCGCCGATTGCTTCAGGGATTGTTTCAGATAATCAGTTTGGATTCATTAATGGCAGAAGTATCCACCACTATATTGTTGCGGCCTCTGAGGGAGTAAATATGCTAAAGAAGAGGTGCTTTGGCGGGAATATGGCTTTGAAGATAGACATTAGGAAAGTGATAACATTGAGATATTATCCTGAGGACCAAAAGGGATATTCACCTCAAAGTACGCTGCGTAGTGGTCTCCGAAAGGAAGCTGGTTGGCGGATCTCCCCAGATCAGCTCAGAGAGATCCGCTGGCGGACCTATAGGGAGAATCTCTCCCTTCGCCACTATAACGGCTGGCCGCTGACTCGGCCATAAAAGATCATTAAATGAGTTATTAATTAGCTAATCCGCCAGGTTCAGAATAACCCGTAACCGCCATTAATTAGGCATTAATGGAGACTTTCTAGTTACTTGAAGGTTACAACTTCCCAGCTATATATAGCCTGATCCCCGTAGGTTATCAAGGTACACACACATTCTCACCATTCTTGTCAATTCCGTTGGTTTCCTTGATCCATCTTACTGACTTTGGCATCGGAGTGTCCCCGGCCGATCCCAACGGCACCTCACAGGGAAGTGCTCCGATCAAGGATTTTTCCTCAAGTTAACATTGGTGCGGTGATCGTGGAATCCTTAATCAAACAAAGGGTTTTTTCGTTCACGCTGAAAACGCAATGACCAACGGAGGTGAAAATCCATCCTCAGGGATTGAAACACCGTTAGTTACACCATCTAGTGCTGGTCGCACCGATACAACCGCTCCAATAACGCATGTCGACAATAACATGCCTACCGCTGCTTTTATCAATATGTGTGCATAAGATATCGAGGCGCGATATGGACTCGAGATAGGAAATCACCTTCGAACATACATGACTCTTCCTCCGCGTTGGAGTACGACGTCTAGTTCAACCATTTCATCTTTGCCTTTGTTAAACTTTGGCCTTGGACCAGGTGCCCATAGCTCCTCGTTCCTTCAAGCTCACAACACGGATTCCATGTTAACGGCCACGACATCAGGTGGCGAGCGACCAATTAATCGGGAGTTATTCCCTGGTGAAGGAAGTCAAAGAAATGATACAACCCTTCCTGGCGGATCTAGGGGTCCGGGGT
This sequence comes from Euphorbia lathyris, assembly GCF_963576675.1. Lineage (NCBI taxonomy): Eukaryota > Viridiplantae > Streptophyta > Magnoliopsida > Malpighiales > Euphorbiaceae > Euphorbia > Euphorbia lathyris. The sequence continues at coordinate 81,784,334 of NC_088914.1, read as the reverse complement.
TGAATCTTGGTGGGTCCGATGTACCCAGGCGTCCACAGACGAATTTATCCCTTAGCGGATCTAAAGGGCCAACTCGCAAGAAGCATAGAAAAGAGAAGGATAAGCGGATAAGGTCACCTTCGCCCCGACGAGCAAGATCCTCCCGTCGTGGCAGATCGCCCCCATCTACTGGCCGTAGGCGAAGTAAAAGGCCAGAAAAGGAATCCCATGCAAGTGGACCACCACCGCCGCCGCCTTCAGGAACTGTTGGACACATCCCGTCAGGAGGCCAGAGGGGAGGAAGCGGTCTGACTCCCCCAGGTGGAGGAAATAGAGGGAGAGGTGGTGGTGGAGGAGGAGGCGGAGGAGGAAGTGGACGCGGTAATGAAGGAAGACATTCGCCATCAGATCCATCGTCTGATTCAAGTTCTTCTTCTTCTTCTTCTCCAAGCAGATCGCCACGAAGAGGCCGTCCCAGGGCGGATCCGAAAATTTTTGATGATAGGGTAAGGGCCCTGGTGCTCCGTATGAATGAAGAAAATGCCAGGCACAACCCGTTCGCCAATAGAGATTCGCCTTTTGCAGCTTGGATTGAGGCGGAGGAGACAGAAAGAGCTTTTAAGATTCCCAATCTCGCAATATACACAGGCAAAGATAATCCAGAAGCTCACGTTCGAAAGTATCGAATACTGGCCAGGCTCAACCGAGCCACCGAGCCCGTGCTCTGTAAAATTTTTGTCACCACGCTGGGGGGCCCAGCCTATTTGTGGTTTCAATCTCTACCTCCGGGCTCGATAAACAGCTTCGATCAATTGAGCAGGGAATTTTGTGCTAAATTCGCCGGTTGTATTCCTGCAGTGGTGAAATCTGGAAAGCTTTTTGAGTTAAAGCAGAAAGCGAATGAACCCCTTCGGGAGTATGTGGACACTTTCAACCAATTGTGCATACAAATCGTTGATGTGGATATCTCCGTAGCTGTGGAATGTTTCGTAAGAAACACTACCTGCAAGAGTTTGCAGGAAGATCTCATCCGAAAGAAACCCACCAGCATGGCGGAGCTGATGGAGCGTTGTAAAGATTTTATAGAGGTGGACGACATTTGCCGAGGTTCACCATCATCGCCAAAAAGAGACAGGGGCGAATCTCGTCTTCGAGAACGGGACAAAGACAAGCGTCAGGATCCTTCCTCTCGAAGCAAGCGAAGAGATTCTAGGAATAAATCAACGTTTGTCACCTCCTTTACACATCTCAATGCTTCTAAGAGTGAAGTTCTTATGTGGATCGATAACAGCCAACACAAGCGGAGCATTTCATACCCCGAACCAAAGGGGGGGGGAGTATACCAATAATGGTAAAAACCCAAAAAACTATTGTAATTACCACAGGAAAAATGGCCATGACACTGATGCATGCTAGGAATTAGCTCGAGAAATTGAGCGTCTCATAGAAAGGGGCAAATTGGATCGGTTCATCCAAACAGAAGGCAAAAGAGGAGAAGGTGACAGACCCAGGGAGGACCCAAAGAAGAAAGGAAAGGGTACCATCAATGTCATAGCAGGCGGACCTGGGTACCAGCCAACATTGAAAAAGGCAAGGACTACTGCCCTTGACAGGACATCATTAAATCGCCCCTTTTCAGATGCAGGTCCTGAGATACCACCCCATGCAGATGCTCTGGTCGTCACTATGATGGTTGAAGGCTGGGAGATGAAAAGGGTAATGATTGATACTGGAAGTTCATGCAATGTCATTACCCGAGGAGCTTTCGCCAAACTCAGGATTGATCCTGTTCAAGTAGAGCCAACCGTGGTCGATATCTTGGGAGTAACGGGACATACTATTCAAACAAAAGGCCAAGTTACTTTGGACTATGAGCTTACAGATGATGATCAAGTTTGGAGGGGAGATTTAGAGTTTTCGGTCTTGGATGGTCAGTTAGCTTACAATATCATCCTCGGACGACCTTTTATCTCTGAAGTTGCAGCTCTTATCTCTATTCTCCACTTAATGCTTTACATTCCCACGGCCAAGGGAGGTGTAATGATCAAAGGTAGCCAAAAGGTGGCCCAAGAGACGTATTCGGCATCATTAATGATTCGCCCCCAGTCTAAGGAGGAAGATGAAGAGGAGCGCGTCACAATGGCCTTGGGCGAGACCGAAATGTACCTTATGGCGGATGGAAAGCAGGTGCGAATGGCTAAGGGGCTCAAAGGCGAGATTAAAGATGCAATCACCAAAGTGCTCTGCGAGGCGGAGGATGTCTTTGCATGGAAGGATGAAATTCTCCCCGGAATCAGCCCAGACGTAATCACTCACAAACTCAACATTGATAAGGATGCAGTTCCTGTGGCTCAGAAATGGAGAAATCATGGCCCGGAAAGGCAGAAGGTGATTGAGGAAGAGATCGCCAAGCTCTAGAGGGCGGATGCCATCGAGGAGGTACTTTACACTTAGTGGTTGGCGAACGTCGTGTTGGTGAAAAAAGCTGGCGGATCTTACCGTATGTGCATTGACTTTACAGATCTCAATAAAGCTTGCCCCAAGGACAACTATCCTTTGCCATGTATTGACATGCTTGTAGATGGAACCGCCGGTCACGCAATGTATTCCTTTACTGATGTGAAGTCAAGTTATCATCAGATCCCTATGGAGCCCTCAGATAGAATCAAGACCTCGTTCGTAACACACCAAGCCACTTATTGTTTCAAAGTTATGCCCTTCGGGCTTAAGAACGCAGGTGCAACTTATCAGAGGATGATGAACAAGATATTCGCAGATAGTAAAAGGGGTAATTATTCTGTCTATGTGGATGATATGATCATCAAAAGTACGACCGTAGAAAAGCATGCAGATGATATAAAGGAGGTACTGGACGTACTCCAACGCCACAACATTAAGTTAAACCCAGAGAAGTGCACTTTCGGGGCAACCTATGGAAAATTCTTAGGGTTCATGATCAGCGAAAAAGGAGTTAGCCCAAATCCTGACAAAGTTAAGGCAGTCCTGGAAATGCAAGCGCCACGGAATATCAGAGAGGTACAACGCCTTAATGGGTGTATCATAGCCTTGGGCAGGTTTATCTCTTATTCAGCTCGCAGATGCCAGCCCTTTTACGAAGTCATCAAGAAACAAAAGGCATTCGAGTGGAATGAGGATTGTGAAAGAGCCTTCGGAGGAATCAAGCAGTTCCTCACAGAGCCACCCATGATGAGTCGACCTTTGAAGGGAGAAGATCTCTACATGTATGTATCGGTCATAGACAAAGCCGTATGCACGGTCATGATACAAGAAGAGGATAGCCAGCAGTTTCCGATTTATTACGTGAGCAAGGTTTTGAAAGACGCCGAAACCAGGTATTCAAAGCTTGATAAAATGGCACTGGCTGTTGTAACCACGGCAATCCGCCTTAGGCCATATTTTCAGGCGCATACTGTAGTGGTTCGAACAAATATACCAATGAGAAAGGTGTTGCAGAAACCAGACACTTCAGGAAGGTTGATGGAGTGGGCAATTCGCCTTGGTGAATTCGATGTGAGGTATGAAAGCAGGTCAGCTTTAAAGAGTCAGGTCCTGGCGGACTTCGTGAATGAATTCACTGACGAAGGGATAGATCATCCCAAGCCTTCGATAGAGGAATGGTCAATGTACACCGATGGAGCCTCCTCGACGGAAGGAGCGGGTGCAGGCGTTGTGATCAAAGGTCCCCAATACATAAAATTACGATACGCAGCAAAATTAAATTTCCATGCCACTAATAATGCTGCTGAATATGAAGCTCTGATACTGGGATTACGCCTACTCCAAGAAATCACTACGGAGTGGATCGTAATCTATAGCGACTCTAAACTAATGGTCAACCAAGTAATCAAGAATTACGAGGTGAAAGACGAGGTTCTGGCCAAATACGTAGCGGAAGTCAAAAAGTTGCTGGATCACCTTGAAGCTAAGGAAACTAAATGGGAACTGATTCACGTACCAAGGGAGTCCAACACAGAGGCTGATCATTTGGCCAAAATGGCCTCTTGTGAAGAAAACTGGACAGATCCGGATTGTCCCTTCGAAGTTAAAATAGCTCCAGCATTTGCCTCAGAGGAGGTATCCCTATTCACAACGGTAGAAGATGATTGGAGATCGGTCATTCGCCAATATCTGCTAAATGGAACCTTACCTGAAGACAAGGAAGAGGCACGGCGGATAGTCAAGAGAGCAGCTTATTTCTCATTGATCAATGACGGCCTTTACAGAAAGTCCTTTAGTCATCCTTGGTTGAAATGCATTCTACCGGAAGAAGGGCAACAGATCCTCAAAGAGCTACATGAGGGATCATGTGGGGCACATGAAGCATCCGCCGCCATCTTGAAAAAATCCAGGTTAGCAGGTTTCTACTGGCCCACGGCTGAATTGGATGCCCAAAAATTGGTAGAATCTTGTCACAATTGTCAGATTCATGCGAATGAATCACATACTACCAAACACATTCAGAGGCTAATCATAGAAGGACGTCCATTCGCCCTCTGGGGAATAGATATTGTCGGCCCATTTCCCCCGACTCGTCGGCAAAGAAGGTACGTGGTAGTGGCAGTGGACCATTTCACCAAATGGGTAGAAGCCGAAGCTGTTTCCTCCATTACTGCAGAACGAATGGTGGAATTCGTCAAAGACAACATAGTAGGAAGATACGGTGTTCCACATACCATCATCACCGATAATGGAACACAGTTCAACTGTGGCGAATTCAAGGCTTTCTGTGAGGGGTTGGGCATCCTGAACAGATTCGCCTCCGTTTATTATCCCCAGTCCAATGGAATGACCGAAGTAACCAATCGAACGATCGTGAAGGGGATAAAGAAAAGATTGGGAGAGCATGATAAGAAATGGGCGGATCAACTAACAAGTGTTTTATGGGCTTATCGCACCACCCCAAGGACGGCTACAGGGGAAACACCGTTCGCCCTTTCTCATGGCGTTGAAGCCGTTATTCCAGTCGAAATACAGGTCCCCAGTGATCGAGTGGCCTTTTATTGTGAAGAGGACAACGACAAACGACTAAGGGAGCACCTAGATCAGATTGAAGATCGCAGGGATCAATCCTATATACGCATGGCAGCATACAAACAGCGGATTGCAGCTTACCATGATAAAAACGCCAAACTTGTGGATCTAAATGTGGGAGATCTCGTACTCCGTAAAGCTGATAAAGTCCAATCTCGAGAAGGCAAGGGCAAGCTAGGACTTAACTGGACGGGTCCATATCAGATAGTGGACAAGATTGGACCAGCCACGTTTAAAATACAGGACATGGAGGGCAATACACTGCCACGCACGTGGAACCTCCAAAATCTCCGCAAATACTTTGTCAGAAAATGAAGTGTATACACGGTCTTGAGTACTCTTTTTCCTTTAATAAGCTTTTTCCCATGTGGTTTTTCTTATTAAAGGTTTTAACGAGGCTCACTTATAAGACCTACTTGCTGTAATAAGGTTTCTCCCATTAATAAACATCATTTGTTCTATTATCTATGTTCTTTTTATTGTTTACTGTAGCAATATCAATATTCCAGTCTTAAAAAGAGGGGGGGGGGGGCATCCAACGCTCTCCACATTTGCAATGTATCGCTATCTTAGAGATACGTCCTCGATGCCCTTAAAAACATAAGAGGATCAATTTTATGGGCGGATCCGCCTCTAGGCGGATCCCAATCTCCAATAGAGTTAAAACGATCCTTGGACGCAAGGTCTTTACACTCTCTTATCCTTCCCAGAAAGGAATTGACAAATCCTACGGGCGGATCATTTCACCTCAAAGATAGGTAGCAAATCGATCCCCTGGGCATCTTTACTTCCTCTAGAAGGAATAGAACAGCTTTCAAACCTTCACAAAGGTTCATACAGTGGAGTATGGCTGGCCACCTACTCCAAATCCTAGGTGTCTATATATTTCCTTACGCAAACGTAAAGGTAAAATAACATAGTTTCCATAAAGGATCAAAACAAATTGTACTTAGAAATGTTTTTACAATATCCCAAATAAAAGCAAGCTAAACAACAATAGGAGCATCCTCCTTTGCGCTTTCTTCGCCCACGGTGCTTGCTTGGGGATCCTCCTTCTCCACATTCGCAGATACGCCATCAGGAGATACCTCCTTATTCACCAAAGATGCGGGACCAAGTGGAAGAGCCTGGTCAGGAATTGGTTCTGCATCCGCCTTAAGGGGCACTTCATCAAGCTCATCCACCAAGACCGTAGTAGAGGGTTTGGTTTCCTCCATAGGTCCCTTTATCCATCTCCGAACGTAATCACAGAGGTACTCCTTAGCGTCTGGCATTTTATTGAACTTCGCCACATCTTTCGGTTCAGGGACGGCGAATTGCGGATCTGTGAAGTTAATCTCAGGATGCGCCAAGGAGAAGTACGCCATAAGCATCTCGTCGTAATAAAAAACTTGCACACCCGCCGTGTATTCAGCTTCTCCAAGGGTGTCTTCATGGCTCTTGGCATCAGATGCAATCTTTGCCTTTAGACTCTTAATCTCCTCATCCTTGAGAATTAAGGCGGCTGTGGCAGAAGCAAGGTTTGCATTCGCAGAAGCAAGACCTGCATTAATAGAAGCAATAGTGGAATTGGCTTCCACTATCTCTTTCTCCAACCTCTCAATAGTTGCCTTATCCGCCACATTCTGAAGGAGCTCATTTTCCATGGTGCGAAGGCGAGCATACAACTGTAAAAAACAAACGATTCAATCAAAAAGCAAAAGGACTAAGGAACTAATACTTTCTACATCTTTTCTAAAAGAAACTCACCGAAAGGAGCTCCGTCTTCCCCTTTTGGGCATGAATTGAACCAGGAATCTGGTCATAGTTCCTCTGCACTTCGCCCACCTGACCCAAGGCCTCATCCAGATCATTTAGGATGGATTCATTCTCGAAAGAACCTTGGGCTCCCAATTTGGCGGACCAGTATCCACCAATATCAGGCTTCGCCGTCTACACAAACATGAAAGAGTCATACTCCGGTCCAAAACTTGATGAACGAAAGGAAATCAAAAGGTAGACTACCTGTGTAATCTCCTCAGCAGGTTTGGCGGACCTCATGGCATCCGCCATAAGCTTAAGGCCCCCAGTGGTGTTGGGCTTCCTCCTCTTTAGTGGCGGATCAACCACCTTCTCTGCGGGACGTTTACCAGTATCAGCTTGAGGATTCACCGCTAGACCTTTCTTGCGAGCTTCAGCCTCCAAAAACTTCTTGCGTGTCTCTGCAAGAGCGTGATTGGCCTTAGATACACCCCTGCCAAAGAAAACATTAAAGTAATCAAAGTTCACGAAGAAATGAAGGGTACCTTGGTCAAATTGCGCAATCTTTGAGTAAATAAATTTATCCTCTTCCCGACGAATCAATGGGATATCACTCATCATGAAAGCTAAGGCGTCTGCATAAGTCCATGCATCCGCCTTAATCTGCTTCATGAGCTCCGCCACCTCCTCATCACTGTTTGTTAAAATTCGCATGTCACCCGCCATATGTAGCGGCCTGGGATTCCAGACTGAAGGAAAGCCCAATGGTTCGCCATCCTTTATCTTCACGTAGAAGAATTTCTCATCCCAGCAATGAACATTAGACATTTTTTCGCTAAAGGGCGAATAAGCTCCGAACTTGGCGAACGTGAGATAAGATTCGGACTTCCTTTTTGAGGGTTTGTGAAAAGCTCTAAAGATACGACCCGTGTATACAACTCCTAAATTCGAGGCAAGGTAGCAGTCTAAAGCAATGTCCAACCAGCAGTTAGGATGTAGCTGGCTGACTGTGATGTCAAAGTAAAAGAGGATGTCCGCCATCATCTTTGGAAGAGGAAGTCGGAACCCTCTCTCCACATGACTACTATACACTGTGAGGAAACCGCTAGGCGGACAGGAAGGACGTTGATGAGATGCGGCGAGCTGGGTCTCATAATTTTTTATCCAGGGAAAGCGATCCGCCAGATTCGCTAGATCCGCGGCATTCATGTGAGACGGAGTGGACTCCGCTCGGGGATTCTTTTTCTTGGGAGGAATCGAAGAAGAGGCCATTGATCCCCGGAACCACCTAGGGTCACCGGCCGGAGCAGCACCGGAGATAGAAGTAAAAAGAGAGGGATTCCTAGTGGAACGAGTCTGGTAATGATTACGCGCCGAGTTATCAAACTCAGCTAAATCGGAATTAACCGTGTCCTCGGAAGAAGGGGAGTTCTCCGATGACGAGGTAGTCTAGCTAAAATCTACTTCAATTTCAGGAGGATAAGAGGAATTAAAAAGTTCTGAAGTTGATCTAGAAGATGAAGACGAACTTCTAAACATCCAGGAAAAGTTAAAGTGAAAAGAAAAACTTACATGAGAAATCGGAAGCTTGGTGCAAAACCCAGAAGAAATCCCAGAAAAGCTTCGAGCGCAGGAGAAAAATGGGGAAATGAGGAAGAAAGAGAAAGCGTAAGAAGAAGAAAGAAGTTTTCTTCTTCCTGGGACAGTGTGTCCACTACACGTGTCAGTCATCCAATGGTATTGAACAATGTGCTCATTAATGCGAGTGTTTATGACGGCGCGCGGAAGTTCAAAAGCCCTAAAGGACTTTAAGGACATTTTGGGGGGGGGGGGCTTCTGATAACATTGAGATATTATCCTGAGGACCAAAAGGGATATTCACCTCAAAGTATACCGCGTAGTGGTCTCCAAAAGGAAGCTGGTTGGCGGATCTCCCCAGATCAGCTCAGAGAGATCCGCTGGCGGACCTATAGGGCGAATCTCTCCCTTCGCCACTATAACGGCTGGCCGCTGACTCGGTCATAAAAGATCATTAAATGAGTTATTAATTAGCTAATCCGCCAGGTTCAGAATAACCCGTAACCGCCATTAATGAGGCATTAATGGAGACTTTCTAGTTACCTGAAGGTTACAACTTCCCAGCTATATATAGCCTGATCCCCTAGGTTATCAAGGTACACACACATTCTCACCATTCTTGTCAATTCCGTTGGTTTCCTTGATCCATCTTACTGACTTTGGCATCGGAGTGTCCCTGGCCAATCCCAACGGCACCTCACAGGGAAGTGCTCCGATCAAGGATTTTTCCTCAAGTTAACAGAAAGCATTCGATACTCTGGACTAGAACTTTATGTTGGCTGTCCTTGAAGCTTTTGGCTTTTCCTTACAATTCAGAAATTGGATACTGGAAATTCTCCGCTCTGCGCGGATTTCTATTGCTTTCAGCGGGGGAAGTAAAGGCTATTTTGCCTACTCTCGAGGAGTGCGCCAGGATGACCCATTATCGCCTATCCTCTTTGGCTTGGCTGAGGACTTTTTCAGTCGTTGGATGGACAACCTTGTGAGGGAAGGAAAATTTGTTCAGATGGGCTACTCCAGACACGCTAATTTCCCCTTGCACCTCCTGTATGCGGATGATATGTTGCTCTTTGGAAGAGCTACAGCTGGTAATATGCATTGTATTCGGGAGCTTTTTGACTTTTATGCCTCTATATCGGGTCAGAAGGTAAATTGGGATAAATCTGAGGTCATTTTTGGGAACCATATCAACAATCAGCGTCGTAGCAGGCTGATGGGTATCCTGGGCATCAGACAAGCATCTCTCCTTTTTCTCTACCTTGGAGTCCCGTTGTTTCAAGGAACTCCTAGATCCCGGTATTTACAGCCTTTGGTGGATAGATTCCTCGCTAATTTCAGCCTCTGCCGTGGGCAGACTCTCTCCTTCGCGGGTCGTCTCACTCTTATCAAAGCCGTTCTGACAGGTTCCTTGATTCACTCCTTCTTGATTTATAAATGGCCTGCTGCCCTGCTCACCAAAATCAACAAAGCGGTAAGAAACTTCCTTTGGACAGGCAACAGGGATCTCCGCAAGTTAATTTTGGTTCCGTGGAAAGTTTGTTGCAATAGACAGGATGAAGGTGGTCTAGGTATCAAGGACTTTAAACTTTTCAACTCTGCTTTGCTTGGGAAATTTAGTTGGGATTTAATCCAAAATGGCTCATTCGTCCCCTCCTTGTTACGCTCCAGGTTTTTTGAGAAATCCGGAATCCCTCGTAGGTACATCTTAAATTCGGCTATTTGGTCTTCTACGCGGGACACTATTGCGCGGATCAGAAGTGAGATGGTTTGGTGGTTTGGGAATAACTCTTTGCTGAATTTCTGGACGGATGAGTGGATCTATCCGACGGTTGCAGATCAGCTTGGCATTCCGATTAAGGTTCAACGCAATCTCTCTGAACCTATATGCAATTTCAGAACTGAGGACGCCTGGACCAATTTGCATCGGCTCCTAGAGAATATTCAACTGAATATCAGACGTATCAGCCAAAACAAAGAAGGTTCAGACACCTGCGTGTGGAAACCCTCTGTTTCCGGCAAGCTCACTGCGCGGGAGCTCTACCGTTTCCTTCGACCCGCAGCCCTGGTCGACTGGTATAGGTTCCTTTGGAATGTTGTTGTTCCCCCTAGACGATCAATGGTTTGTTGGCTTATTATCAATAGGTGTATCTCGGTTCAAACTAGCCTGCAGGTCTGCGGTTTTAATATAGCCTCACGGTGTGAATTGTGCAAATGCAACATTGAAACCATCGATCACCTTTTTGTCCTCTGTCCGGTGGCTACGAGCCTTTGGTTTCTGGTCTTTAATATGTTTGGTGTGCCTTGCTGTCTGGGTATGAATTTTGCGGATTTCTTCATGTTAGTGCGAAGAGTTCGTCTTAGGCGTGGGCTGCGTTTAAGTTGGAATTATGCGATCATTACCAGCCTTTGGTTTATTTGGCAGATTAGGAACTCGGCTATTTTTGAAGAAGAGCTACCTTCAATCCAAATTTTGCAGCGTCGTCTGCGTTTTCTCATTTGTGAGTTCCGTCACAAGGATCGCCCACCGCCTGATCCGGACCATTAGTTTGTGCGTTGGCTGCGGCCTCTCGCTGGTTGGACAAAAGTTAATACGGACGGTGCCGTCTCTGGTGCCCCGGGAAATGGTGGAGCCGGAGGTATTTTTAGAAATTGTAGGGGCTTCGTCAAGGGTTGTTTCGCTTTTCCGATCCCGGACACTCATGCGCATGTTGCTGAATTATTAGCAATTATTTTTGCCGTTGACACGGCCTGGGAAAGGGACTGGCGTTACCTATGGATCGAATCGGACTCGCTCTATGCCGTCAACTTACTACTTGCAAAGTCCACGGAAGTTCCCTGGAAGGTTAAATAGGATTGGTACAGGTGTCTAACTCGGGTCTCTGCTATGAACTGCCGAATCACACACATTTACAGGGAGGGTAACCAAGCAGCGGATCGGTTAGCAAGCTTCGGCAAGACGGCTTCTTCGATTGTTTGGTGGACGTCAGCTCCTTACTTTTGCCAATCTTTCGTTTTTGATGACATCTGTAACCTAGCTCATGTTCGTTTTCTTTAGTTTTTTTCTTTTCTTTTTTCTTCCTTTCTTCCTCATTCTTTGTAATTTTTTCGATTCTTTTAATAATATTCGGGTTGTTGGTTTGTGCTGGGGGTGCCAACCTAGTTGGAATGTCCGGCCTCTCCTTCGCGTCCCATCCTTTTAGTTAAAAAAAACAAAGAATAAAATAAAATAAAACCTGTAAGAGTTAACGTTAGCATTGTGATGTTTAAAATTCCACAATAATTTTTTCTCTTTTTCAAGGAATCAATATTTAAAATATTAATAATGGTAGCAATTATGATATATTTAAAAAGTATAACTAAAAAATTATTTATTTATTATATATGGGGCTCCAATTTTTTGGAGCTCTAGGCGACCGCCTCTACTGCCTAAAGGCACAGACAGTCTTGAACGTAATTAAATTAAAATATTCAAAAATAATAAACACAATTCACGAATAATCATGCAACAATGTTTAAAAGTAAATTATAATAAAGCAAAAAAAAAAAAATAATAAAAGAATGTTTTTGTTCACGTAGCTTAGAGTTCTCTCATCACAAGTCCTCGTTTCATTTCATCCCACCTTCGCTATTCCAAAACCCAAATATTTGTGCATCAACGTGATAATAAAACTGGAAGTTACTCTTTTCATTTTAACAATGACAATCAAGATTACTTCCACCCCATGTCACTCCATCTTCCTCATCCTGCTCCTCAAACCTACCCTCGAATACTCGGGTCCACCAACGGTTTAATGTGTATATCAAATATTGCTCAAAGTATTGGTATTCACATAGTTAACTTGATCCTCGGTAACCCTTCAATTCAACATTTTCTGTCAATTCCTCCGCCCCACTCAGATTCACTCTTCGGTTGGTCTGTTACCGGGTTTGGATTTGATGAAAGGACACAAGATTACAAAATCTTATTGATTGACTCCAGTGACGGTTTTGTCTACTCATCTAATTCAAATTGTTGGAGGAAGCTTATCACTCCAACAGTCCACTTCTTTGGGCATTCAGAAGTTTTTGTGAATGGTGGGATTCATTTGCTTGCCTCCAATAAACCACCTATTCCATCACATACTAATTCCATTATAGTGTTTGATGTGAAGGATGAGACTTTTGGCCACATATCATTGCCGGAATGTTTGGCAAATTCAAGTGATGTAGATTTAACTATGATGGAATTTGGGGAATCATCAATTGCTGTTATGGAACGAACTAGGATGTGACTCATATATGGGTGATGAAAGAATATGGTTTAGTGGAATCATGGATCAAGTTAGCCACAGTGGATTCACAAGTGTTGGGGTTCAGAAATAAGGATCAAGTGTTGACTAGTTTGAGGCCAAAAAGAGCTAGACCAAGTGGATGCATCCTTTCTGAAAACATTAACAACAAATTGGAGGTTAAGAATTTGATGAATTTGGATAAGGGGTGTATATTGGCATCTCGTGTGTATAAACATGTGCCTAGCCTTATTCTACTCGATAAAGCAAACAATGTTAATGCTATACCCTTAGCTATGGCTGAGATTGCTGATCAGGTGGAGGATGAGGAGGAGTTTCAATTAAGACGGTTCAAACGTGTTAGGAGACATTGATTTATGTCCTTTTTCTTTTGAGTGTTCTTGTTAACTTGGATTGTTTTTTTGTTTTTTAAGTTCTAGTCTGATTGATGATTTCTGAGTGCTATGTATTTAAACTTGTGCTTTGTGGAAAGGATATTTATATTTAATGATATGTATCCCATTCTATCAATTATGCTTTTATGCCGAGATTTCTACCTTTTGTTGTCAATGATGGTGTTGCTTCAGGCTTAGCCAAATTTTCTATTTTGTTTACCTTTTACACGTAAACTTTCAAATAGCTGATGTCTAGAAATCAGAAAATCCCCAAATCAACAACGGATACTAACTGATGTCGTTAACATCTCCATAAAATAACCAAAATCTCGTTGTATCCCTTGCCTGTAAAATCCCCAAATCAAAAGGAGATATTTTCAGAGAACATCGCGTGAAAACAAGGGGGATTTTCTTAAATTTGCAGGAATCAAACCAGAAGAGTCGCAGTGGAAGAATCGCAATGATGTGAGGGTATCGTCATTTAATTTGGGGATTTGGTTTTTAGGTTTTCCAGTATCCTCCACACCGTAGCGGTTTCAATCTAATTACTTCCAAGGTCATTATCTTCCTTTTTCTATGTCGATTGTTTGTTTGATTGATGAATTCGTTTTATCTCCTCACTTTTGTTTTGTTTCTCAAACTGAATTCTGTAGTTCACTTTCATATTGTTCTTTTAGAGCTTCACTGAGATTTTATAGATGAGTTTCTTATATTTAACTGATTTCTGCTTTTTTTTACTCTTGCTTTTGAATTCAGATTAAGAATGAGATCGATTCAGACTTATCATATTTCAAGTGTGGCCTTGCTCATCTCTTCAATAACTCATCATAATACCTAATTATATTGGTTAAAAGCCAAATTATATGGGCACAACATATCAAGGTACTTATTGTATATTGTTGTATTTGGAATTCACATAAACTATAATTTTAGTGTTAGATTGTCTTTTATCAGAATATGAATATGGTAAACCTGTTAGAATTCGAATCAGAACAATCACCAGCCATGTTTCTGTCTAATTTCCCTTAATTTGTATATTTCGTACCATTTCGTGATCAGATATTCAAGGCATTGACTGAATTTAAAGATTTAAACTGAATTAATTAGTTTGTAGCCTGAGGAAGTGAACTTCTTATTGTTCTGATCAATACTGTTTTTGTCATATTTAGTTGTGTTTCTGAATGAGCCAAGTTCAAATTTACAGAGCTCAACTTGACCGAAAAACTCAAAATGACTTCAGTAGAATCTTACAGGTATGAATACGTTTAATGGAGACTTTGTTTGAATTTTTCTTTTTCATTTGGCTCTCCTTTCTCAAGTTGAATTTTTGCAAATTGGTTTGTAACCTGTAAGAATGTGGCTCAGGATATAGTAAACGTGTTGGAATTCGAATCAGAATAATCACCAACCATGTTTCTGTCTAATTTCCCTTAGTTTGTATATTTCTTGCCATTTCGTGATCAGATATTCAAGGTATAGACTGAATTTATGGATTTAAACTGAGTTAATTAGTTTGTAGCATGAGGTAGTGTACTTCTTATTGTTGTGATCAATACTGTTTTTTTCATATTTATAGTTCCAATTTTTTTTATCTGTTAAGTGTTTTTTAATAAGCCCAAAAAACTCAAAATGGCTTCACGAGAATCTTAATAGAGAATTTACAGATATCGATACGTTTAATGGAGACTTTGTTTGAATTTTTTTTTTTATTTTGTTCTCCTTTCTCAAGTTGAATTTTTTGCAAATTGGTTTGTAACCAGCAAGGCCGTAGTGTGGCTCAAATATTTTTTAGTTCGTAGCTTTGTGAGAGCTTAAATCTTGACTTGAGGCAATTAAAACGATTGGGGAGCATCTCAGATGTGCCTGTCAGTCGATAGTTTGTCACTTTATTTTACATTAATGATGCTAGATAAACAATTTGAATCATGTTAATATGGGTGAATATTGCTCATTTTCTTCTCAACTGATGCAGGGCTCGAGTTCGTCAGCTTTAATTATATCCAATGTTAGGATTCATCAGTTGTTGAATGCATCAAATGCTTCATATTGGCTGGGTTTGATTGATGACCTGCTAAGGATTTGCTGACATTGGATTCATCACTTGTTGGATATTAGCAGGGTCGTATGGAGTGATACCTGCAAATTGGCAGGAGTACTTGGTTCAATAAGTTGTTGCAAATTGGCACAAGTTTGACACAGAAACATAGAACCGTTCAGTGAATGTCAAAAGTAAGTCCTATTTATGGCAGAGCATTCAACATATTTTATGGGGTAAAATTGCACAATTTTAGATGTTAGGGATAAAATTGCTCCGGATCAAATTTTATGTTTTGTTTAAAGAAGGCTTAAATCAAAATATTGACAATAGTTGATTTTTATTTGTTTCAATGAAGTTAATGGTTGCAAACTTTAGAGTGTTGATTTCAAATAGAATTTTATTGACTTGTTATTATTTTTATTGTTGGTGCTTTTTTCTTAATTCTCTTCTCTTATAGCAGAGTTTCTGCTCTAAGATAGGAAAGCTGATACAATTTTTAACTTTGGTTCAATTTCATGTTTTATTGGGGTTTTCGGGTTTTTTTTATTTTTCAGTTCTCTTCTCTCATGAAATTGAAATGTGTTTTGCTATGTTTTTAATTGTTTTCCTTCTATTATAATTATTTATTTATTTTTGATGAAGATTTCATTCTCGAAGGGTCATTAGACTGATGGGTAAAGAATTAGAACATGCATATGTTTATCGACTCTGTTTATAGACTCTATATATATTTAGATTCACTCCACCCTGGTGATTTGGACCTAGGACCCGAGGTTAAAGGTAGTCATTTGTCTAAAGAAGGGTAGAGCAGTTTGGGCCTAACATGAAATTTGGGTTGCAGGATAATGATTAGCTATTGACTTATGTTTTGAGAATGATGGTAATGGGCATTCAACATTCATAATTCATCAAATAAAATATTGTCCATTATTTTAGACCTTTATTCAATGTCTAACTGTTGTTCTTTAGCATGTAACCAAATCTTCTTCCATCTTCTCCCAGCCTTCATCACTTTCATCCTTGTCCTTTCCTTCTTTCAACTTCGACACGCGAGCTTTTATCTTGCGGTCTCTCTCAATTATAACGTCTCCCTGCTGGGTATCAAATTTCTTCTGCTAAACCAGTTTCTTCTCTGATCCACTTCTTTGAATAGCTCTGTTATCTAATAGCTCTCAATTGACAGGTGTTTAGGTATATATAGGCGTTTTTCCTCTTCTTCTTCCAAGATAAGTATAAGTTTGAAGGCTGGAATAGTTGGCTTCCCCAACGTCGGAAAATCCACTCTCTTCAACTTGGTAGTGAGTACTATTTCTTTGCCTTTTCCTCCTCCAGTCCTAAGTGTTTGTTTATTGGTTTATACAATTTCTGATGAGGTATATTTAGGTTGAGAATGGAAAAGCTCATGCCCCCCAAATTTTCCTTTCTGTACAATAGAGACAAATGTAGGAGCTGTTGTGGTTCCAGATCTGCATCACATATTCCGGAGGTTGATTCCATTCTTCAGGTTTTAATCCATTTCTATTTAGATCAATGTTTCTTTATATTTCATTTCTAATTACTAATTTTATCTTTTTTTAATCTTTGATATTCAGTAAACTTCAGGGATGCAATCTCAGCGGGACCCTGGGAACCATTATCTCCACAATTTGAAGCACCTGTAAGTGTTTTTGATAGTGAACATCTTCCCTGATTATGAGCATGTTACCTCATCATTCAACCTGTTTAGCTTGTTGTTTTACAGAAAATATACATATTCTGTGGAATGATACCATGTTAAAGTCTCACTTTGATATTATACATGTTACTAGCAGAGTTGAACTTGCTGCTCTTATTTCCAATTAGATTGGCTTATGACTGTCAGACTTCAGACCCGAAATGAAAGAGAGAAAAATATTTTGAATTATGTGTCTTCTAATCATGTTTTTAGAAGCATTCTAGGTGTTAGTCTCTCAAATGAGTATAATAATATCTTCAAGGTTTTTGGGAAACGGTCAATTTAGTATGATGTATAATAATAATACAATTTAGGCATAATGATTTTCAATTTGTAATGCTGGAAGATTAAAGAGATATTAGAACTGAAATATGTAACCTCTAGGTGTATATGTGAGTTAATAGAACAATCATATGATGTGTTAATTTCTATAGTAAATAACTATAAGGCCCCTATATTTTTTACCTAATACATTACTTAGTTCATGTGTTTTTAGAAATAAGTATATAATGTCCAGTTTTTATTTTTGTTAACTCCTTAATCCTTATGTTTGGGTCAATGATCAAACTATACTAAATAAATTTTAAAATACCAAAACCCTTTACTTTATGTTTTAATTAAAGGTTTTAATAATAAAACATCTGTTTTTTCTATTTTGTATATTTTTTCTCTTTTTTCCTACATAATCACAATCTCTCCAATATAAGTTGATGCAAATTGGCAGGAGTACTTAGTTCAATAAGTTGTTGCAAATTGGCACAAGTTTGACACAGAAACATAGAACCCTTCAGTGAATGTCAAAAGTAAGTCCTATTTATGGCAGAGCATTCAACATATTTTATGGGGTAAAATTGCACAATTTTAGATGTTAGGAATAAAATTGCTCCGGATCAAATTTTATGTTTTGTTTAAAGAAGGCTTAAATCAAAATATTGACAATGGTTGATTTTTATTTGTTTCAATGAAGTTAATGGCTGCAAATTTTAGAGTGTTGATTTCAAAATAGAATTTTATTGACTTGTTATTATTTTTATTGTTGCAATGCTAGGTATGACACACAAAAAAAAAAAAAAATCCTTTTTTCTTAATTCTCTTCTCTTATAGCAGAGTTTCTGCTCTAAGATAGGAAAGCTGATACAATTTTTAACTTTGGTTCAATTTCATGTTTTATTGGCGTTTTCGGGTTTTTTTTTATTTTTCAGTTCTCTCTCTCATGAAATTGAAATGTGTTTTGCTATGTTTTTAATTGTTTTCCTTCTATTATAATTATTTATTTATTTTTAATTGTCGAAGGGTCATTGGACTGATGGGTAAAGAATTAGAACATGCATATGTTTATCGGCTCTGTTTATAGACTCTATATATTTAGATATCACCATGACTATTAAGCTCCTTTGGAATTCTAATATGCTTAAATCTAATGATAATGATTAAGTACTACGTGATTATTAAGGTCTATAGACTATATATTTACATATCATAGATGCAACAATATCAATTATAACCAATAAATCAAATCCATCTGAAGCAGTGGTAATATCAAGATGTTTATCTTGAAAACTGGAAGAGCAAGTACATATGTAAATGTGATTGCCTCTTTGGATAAAAAGATGTGATTTGTGTTTGATGTATCATGTATGTAATAAAATGTTATAAGTAAAATTTGGTAATTTACCGTTTGATTTAGGTTGATTTAATTTAAACGGTGAATGATCAAATTTATTTGGTCATCAGAGTCCTTGTGAACATTAAACAAGATTTAAGAGTTCTATTTTACAATTTTTTTGTTTTTGATGATCTATGTAATATAGCTCACGTTCGTTTTCTTTAAATCTCCTTCTGTAATTCTTTCTATTTTTTAATAATATTCGGATTGGTTGAGGCTTTCCGGAGGTGCCAACCTAGTTGGGATGT
This sequence comes from Euphorbia lathyris, assembly GCF_963576675.1. Taxonomy (NCBI): domain Eukaryota; kingdom Viridiplantae; phylum Streptophyta; class Magnoliopsida; order Malpighiales; family Euphorbiaceae; genus Euphorbia; species Euphorbia lathyris. The sequence continues at coordinate 81,765,656 of NC_088914.1, read as the reverse complement.
CTGGATCCTCAATCGCGTTCCAACCTTTTATTCAAAAAAAAAAAAAGAGTTCTATTTTAAAATATTAAATAAATTGAATCTCATCAAGTGAGTTTTTCAAAATAAAATAATGTATTAGAATTTTAATTGGATTATATATATTTTAAATTTAAATATTAAATGATACCCATTTTTTTAATAAGAATCGGGGACGAGAGAGGAGAACACGGACATCTCAGCCAGGCTGGCACTCCCGAGCCCTGCCCCGCAAACCCAAGCATTAGATTAATAGGAAAAAGTCTTCCAAGAGAATTAAATGATATCCAATTGGATTGGGTATTTAAAATGATATGCACTTTAAATCTAAATATCAAATAATTCGAAATTTTATACACAGTTGAATTGTATAGTCATTTGGACTATAAATGCCACTTTTAATTTTGTAAGTTGGTTTTGGTGATTTTCAAAATTCATTGATACTCTCCACAATTCTGAGTGTGAAATAGGTTTTCCCTATATAATTACATGGAAGAAATTAGTGTTACAAAAGAGAAATGAAAATTTGATGTAAGAATTATTTTATCTTATTTGGTATTTATTTATCGTTGTAAATTTTAACAAGAAATAACATATAAAAATAGTATCAAGATTTTTGGAAAATGGTCAGTTTAGTCTCATGTATAATAATAATACAATTTAGGCACAATGATTCTCAATTTGTAATACTGAAAGATGAAAGCGATATTAAACTAAAATATGTGACCTCTAAATATACATATGAGTTAATACTACAATCATTTTGTGTGTTTAATTTCAATTAGTGAGGTTAATTGTAACATTTAACAAATCTTAGAACTAAAATTATAATATTTTATTCATGGAACAAATTGCCTCTGCTCCAAAAACTTTTAAGGATATTTTGATAGCTAATTATCCGTTCTAATATTATTGAGTAATTATTTAATGAAGTTATACTAATATATAATTGCCTCAACTGTAATAATATATATTTCACTTTATATATCTAATAATATTTAGATATTGGTAATTTTATAAAAACAATATTGTGATAATATATATTTCACTTTATATATCTAATAATATTTAGATATTGGTAATTTTATAAAAACAATATTTAAGGTAGGGTTGTCCTTTTGGAATTGACTTTAAGGGTTTTTTTGTTGGGGTGTAAATCCGGGGGTGATTTTGTCTTTTAAAAACCAAGAGTTTCAAGGTATTCAATAAGTATCGAACTACGCGATAAGATTCCCCATAAGCTCCTCTAAAAAGTAAGTTATATTTACATAATGGTCAAAGCTTATTGTCCCTAAAAAATAACATCTGAAGTCCCTAAGAAACAATAGTATGAAAGTCCCAATCGGAAATGAAACTCGTGCGAAAGGGGAGATGACCCCTCGAGCGTCCGGCAGTTCGTAAGTACACACAACCCGCACTACTCGAAATCAACATGTATTTTTTCCTGTTTGAATTTAGCTTAATGAGTAATTTGTATTTTATTAGGCTGATATGAAATTGACACGCAAATTTTTGGAGGAGTTTTTTTTTTTGAAACAAAACGGAACTTAAGAAAGCTGGTTCCAAATGCTACATAGGCCTAGCTAAAGACAATGCCTCACTTGCTAATAAGTGAGCCACTTTATTGGCTGACATTCCATTAAAATTAACTGGAATATCTACCAGCTCGGAGACAAAAACTCGACACGAAGTTAACCATACCAAATTCAGACAGGTCGTTGGTTTCTGCTCGACACGCGTTAACCACCTTACTTGCGTCCATATCCACTTCCACACCAACCCATCCCATCTCTTGGATCAGCCTTAGGGCCTGTTGCAACCCAAGGGCTTCGGTTAATCTAGGAGTCACGCTGCCCTGCCAGGCTTGGGCGAAGACGAAAACCATTTCTCCTTCGTGGTTTCGCACCACTCCCCCGGTACCAAATTGGATCATACCGCACCACTTCCCTAATACCAAATCGAACCATACCCCTTTGAACCGGCGCGTAAACATTGAGCTTGAGTTTTCCAACTGGAGGAGCCCTCCATCGGGCAGGATCAGTCCTGACAATTTATGGGTGTTGTCTTCTGAACAGACTCTAGCAAGTGCACTAGAAACAAGTAATAAAGTGATAAATAGAGTATCGTCTCCACAGGGATTGAAGAATAAATTTTTACTAGAAAAACCTTGTAGAACAGGGTGTTCGTGGTGTGTGAATTCTTTATAATGAGAGATATTGTGAAAATGTGACCAAGTCAATGAGTAAACTGATAAAAATGATTACTTGATAATGGATAAAAGGTAGAACAGGTTAGGCACAGCGGAACCGGTTACTTTAAGTCCCTAAACATCTTATTTATTCATGAATGGAGTAAAGTGAAGTCAAGGTTTCTGTTTTAATGCTCACTTAAGTCAACTCTCGTGTGTTCTTAAGATTCTAAGACTTACTACAACCATAAGTGTCCCTAAGGTTGGTTCTTTCTTGCATTATGATCGAAACAGCATTTCAATAAAGAAAACCCTTGATACAACCTCCTAACATTCCTGCTTCGGGGTTGGATGTTTGATAAAAAGGTTCGTGAAGATGAAAGCAGTTCCCTATCATTCATCTAACACTAGCATATATGCATAAGCAATGGAACAAAAAGCTTCATCAAACACTTCATAAATTAACAACATTCATTCATAAATAGAAAATAGAGAGCTTACATAACCGGCCCTAACTGGCCGAACCAGTTCAAAATGACTACTCACCCATACTACCGAGTGAACAGTCTGCTTCCATTCTACAGAGCTCCATCAATGGAGTCATTATCTTCCTTGAGATCTCTTCTCTCCACCAAAACGTCTATCTTTAGTTCACAAAAAGGTATCTTTTCCTTTCCCCCACTACGTCTATTTAAAGGAGAAAAGATCAAAACGGTACTGAAAGTATGTGATAAAAATATTATAAAAACCAACTAAATTGTTCATAAATCCTAGACTACTAGAAGTGGTTAAGATCCTTTTGACCCTTGAACACTCAAGGGTCGAACTTTCTTGTCATCATGCTTCTTTTTAACTGCTCTTATCTGCCTTTCCTGCCTTTCCTGCCTGCCGCTCCTGCCGTCTTTCAAGTCGCCATCTGTCATCAGAAATTGCAGCGTTAGACCGCTGGATCATAGGTTGCTCATCTCCTCATGGTTTATGCAAAACAGGCTACTTACAGTCTATTTGACTTAATCTTTCCAAATCTGCACAAAAACACTTATAAGGCCTTCTTTCACATAAATTAACCCTAAAAACACCCTGAGTTCATCATAAATAAGATGTTAAATTGTAGTCAAATTCATGCCTAACAAATACCCCCAAATTGAATCTTTGCTTGTCCTCAAGTAAACAACAGATAGAAAACAAGTCAACTTCTGGGAAGAATTTTAGGTATGAAAGAACACGGAGGATGAGTTAGAGGAGATCACGGAGAAGAAAGGGAGTATAACAGATCACTTGTTCTCGGAAAGTTACAAAAAAACGCAAATCACGATTATAAATGAAGTTATGCCAGTGTTTAATCATATATCCCTACTCAAGAAATTCCTCAAAGCTTAAAGTTGAACCTCAATTTTCAAATGAACAACCTGCTTGCCCGACATGCCTCACTAAGGAATGGATGTTTCACTCACTCTTGAATGGCCCTTTTTCGCCATAAGGAAGGGAATGCAACTTCTCTCCTCAGCTCAGTAAATACACCCGTAGGATGTGAATTTGCTTATTGGTCCCATTTCTATGGATCGAAAATTTTCAAACAAAGTGCAAAGGTCTTTTAATGGTTGTAATGTAAGGTTAAGGTAGGGGTGTGGAAGTGAATGGCTATTATGTGTAAGAATTTTGTCCTCATACACTTTACACAAATCCCTTGTTTCTCACATACAACTTTGCACAGCTTGTTTAACAAATGATTTACCCTATCTTTCCATTAACTCCTACCACTAAACAACCAATTTAAATGTCTTTTAGGCACACATTGTGATTGTGTGCCATAAATGAAGAGGTTCATTTGCTGATTCATCATTTTCTTTTTCCTCTCAATCATTTTCCTTTATTTCACATTTTATTTCAATGTGCGCTCGAGTTTCCTCAACCAATTATCTTTTCAATTAACACTGCTTGCATGAGGCAAATTCTCGAGTCTTTAAGCTCAAAGTGAAGGGATTATGGTTATTCACAGGCTAAGTTAACGAAAAAACAAGGGTAAGGCTCAAATGGTTCATCCTACTATATGAGTGCAATGCACGGGTTATGTCTTTTTAATGGTTGAGTAGGGTGCCTAATGTGCCTTTATCATTCTAGGTTTGTCCAAAAATTTTCCATTTCTACAGGGCTTACCAAAGCAAACTCTCCCTAAAGATAGTAAGTACTAGCCCACTCTTTGAAGAATCAATGCATTTTATGTGCAATTGTAGGCTCAGTTCTCACTACTTCGGGGTTTCATGTATTTAGGCAAAAGGTCCCTCACGTGAAAGCTGATTTAAAACTTAAAAATTTTTAGAACTTCAAGACTCGGGAATTTAAGATTAACACAAGGCTATCACCACACATCTCAATCATAACAAGCGCAATCTGTTTAGTGATTACTACAGGGACTAAACAATCGAAACACTAGAATGTTTACAAGAATATGAACATAAACAAGGAATATTTACTAAGGACAGTTAAAGATTTTCTTTTGTACATGCCAAAGATCACAGGGGGATAATTTATTATTCAGAAAATACTACACTAACAACTTTGTTCAATCTTTTATCATGTTATGCACACAGATATTGCATTTGATATGTAATTTCCCACCCCCAAATTAGAAACAAACATTGTCCTCAATGTTACAATTAACAAAAGCATATGAAAAACAACATAACATGATAACAGGCGAGTGTAAACAAATGCAAAGAAGGGGTATAAGTGTTACCAGATGCTTGGATAACGACATTGGCAGTTGTTTCAGGTTTAACTCTTACTGTACTTTTGATCGAGGCACCAGAGGGACTTTCCCGCCCATGTTCCTCCATACAAAGGTGTTTGAGCAGGTCAATTTCACCTTATTGCACGGCATTTTTATGTTCCAGGGCAAAGATCTGTTCTCTGCATGCTTGAGTCTGTGCAAACAGGGCATTGAACTTGGAGAGGATATCTTCATTTGAAAGCCTTCTGCATTTCTGGTAAAAGCCAATATCTTTTGCCTGTTCAATCTGCTCAGACTCTGATGATACTGATACCGTAGGCTCATTCTTCCTCTTCCGACTTTCAACCCTCTTGGCCTCAACAAAATCGGACATCCAGACCCACTTCCCATTCACCATTCTCCCGAAGAGCATACTTTGGAGGCTTTTCAAGTCGATTTGGTCCGGGTAGTTCACCACTGTTAGCCTATTCCGATCTTCTGGCTTGAAGACTCCGCTTGCTTCGGCTATTCTCGTCACAATGCTGCCACAGCATATGATGGAAGAGTTTTTCCTCCCAAAAGCGCTAATGTACTCCCCAAACCAAAATCCAAGGTTCATCCTGCGCCCCTGTACCATACTCCAAAGAGCCGTAAGGTCTGCATGAGGGATAATGGCCTGGTTTTCGCGCACGAAGATGGTGCCGGAAACCAGTTTGTGTAAGTACCGGATGGCGTAGTCCTCAATACCAGATGCTTTGGAGGCACTACCGTCGTAACTTGGCTGGCCAGAGATTGAGCGCCAGAAAGTCGTCGGGTCAAACTCGTCCGGGGTTTTGGTGAAAGCCCCTTTGTACCCGTCAGACTCCAAGTCATCGTCATCCGCAGCGCCGAGCAGGTTATTAAATGTGTTCAAAGATGGCTGCTGGGTATGGGTCATCAGCCGAAAACTGAACTTTCCTTCTTCATCTAGGTCGCTGATCTCAGGATCATGTTTAAAGGTGGCCAGAAACTCCAAAGTGAGTTCCTTGTATGCGGGCTCCTTCATCTCAAAGAAGCAGCCAAAGTGGCCTGCTTCTATGGGTTTCTTGACACGTTCCGCAAGCTTAAGCTTTTTCAGCGTTTCCCAGCATATAGTTCTCACCGGCCCAAATTCAAGTTGAGCCAAATCATCATAATATTATTGCACGGTGGCGTCCTTAAACTGAGACAGTTTCTTTACCAGTTTTTCGTCGGGTACAAACGCGACTGTGCTTGTGCCCACCATATTGCCCTTCTCTTTGTCTTTCTTTGTGCCTTCTACTTTTACTTATTTCCCTGAGCCTCGAGTCCTCATCCTGAAATAGCGACTAAATAGGGACACCCAAAGATAGTTATCAAACAAAATATGGGGAACGGTGTGAAAGAAAGAGTTTAGAACAATTTTTAACTAGGGTCCACAATGCAGTCTATGTCCTTTAAGTAGAAAAAGGTGTGAAATGTCCTGTTGCCAGAACCGTCATTATGACGACGTTTCTATGAACGCCACCTGTATGAGTGGTTGTGGCAACAGCCGCGGCCAGACGAAAAGACACTTGGGGCAGCGAACGGTTACTTTTTGAGTTTGAATTTACTATACTCTACCTACTTTGGTTTTACCGAGAGAGGTGCAAAAGTAGAGTATAATAAGTACCCAAAGAACAGTTTGATTTGATGTTCACTTTATTTGCCCTATGTTCGCTTCATATTTTTGGACCAATTGATTCCCCCCCCCCAAGATCATTTCAATCTCCTTTTTCAAACAAGTAAAAATTTAAAACTTTACCCACATGGAAGGGTAACAGTTTTATATTTTTGCTCACACTTAAAAACCTGATATTAGTCAAAGAAATTATCTTATTTACAGACCTTCATAAGACACAGAGGTAATCTTAACCAGACTAAGCAATCCTAACTAAAATTTGACAAAAATTTAAAGTAATGTACTAAAATGCAAGATTACTCGTGCTACAATTGGTGTTTGCATCGGACACCATGTTCTTGATTCTATTGGCTCGAGGGGTCCTGGAAGTGGACAGTGTCAATCTTCCTTTGGTGATCATTCTCGAGATAAGGTTTTAACCTCTGTCCGTTGACCTTGAAAGGTTCATGACCATCCTTGCCAATCTCGACTGCCCCGTGACCGAACACTTTGTTCACCGTATACGGCCCTGACCACCTTGATTTCATCTTTCCAGGGAACAGTCTGGGCCTTGAATTGTACAAAAAGACCCTCTGTCCTTTTTGAAAGACTTTCTCCTGGATTTTCTTGTCGTGACATTTCTTGGTCTTCTCCTTATAATTCACCGCGTTTTCGTATGAAAACAACCTGAATTCTTCAATATCACAGAGTTGCAGCCTCCTTTGTTCGCCCACAGCCTGTTTCTCAAAATTCAAGAAAGTTAAAGCCCAAAAGGCTCTATGCTCCATCTCTACTGGAAGATGACAAGATTTTCCATACAACAATCTAAATGGGGACATTCCAATGGGTGTCTTATATGCAGTTCTATATGCCCATAAAGCATCGTCAAGCTTGTTTGCCCAGTCTTTCCTAGAATTGCCCACGGTTTTTTCCAAAATTCTTTTAATTTCACGATTTGAAATCTCCACCTGCCCACTAGTTTGTGGGTGGTAAGGCGTGGCAATTCTATGAGAGACTCCAAGCTTGCCCATCAACTTTTCAAATTGAGCGTTGCAAAAGTGGGTTCCTTGATCACTAATGATCGCTCGTGGGACACCAAATCGGGCAAACAGCCTTTTTAGGAATTTTACAACCACACGGGTGTCATTGGTGGGACTAGCAATTGCTTCGACCCACTTGCTCACATAGTCGACCGTAACTAATATGTATTTATGTCCAAAAGACGTAGGGAATGGTCCCATGAAGTCTATTCCCCATATATCAAATATTTCACAAACAACAATGTTATTGAGGGGCATGGCATTTCGAGCTGAAATATTGCCTGCTCGTTGGCACTAATTACAAGTGCGTACAAACACATTGGCATCTTTGAAAATGGTTGGCTAGAAAAAACCTGATTGAAGCACTTTGGCTGCTGTTCTGCTCACGCTATGATGCCCACCTGCTTCTCGATCGTGACAATGGCTCAAACTAGCCTGTCCCTCTTCTTGAGTGATGCACCTGAGAATGATCTGATTTGCGCATAACCTGGAAAGATAAGGTTCCTCCTAAAAATAATATTTGATTTCTGCATAGAACTTCTTCCTTTGGTTAGTGGATAGGTTATGAGGTTTAATTGAACTAGCAAGAAAATTCGCAATGTCAGCAAACCATGGAGCAGGCTGTATAAAATACAAACGCTCATCTGGAAAAATCTCTACAATTTCTGGTTGTTCTCGGCTGTTCTTATGAGAAATTCTGGACAAATGATCAGCAGCTACATTTTCGGTCCCCTTCTTGTCCTTGATCTCGATATCAAATTCTTGGAGTAAGAGTAACCACCGTATCAGCCTTGGCTTTGCATCTTTCTTTGCAAACAGGTAGCGTAATGCAGCATGATCTGTGTAGACAATGACTTTTGACAAAACCAAGTATGTACGGAATTTGTCAAAAGCATACACTACTGGAAGAAGCTCCTTCTCTGTTGTGGTGTAGTTCTGCTGAGCCTCGTTTAATGTTTTTCTTGCATAATAGATAGGCCGGAACTTCTTCTCAATCCTTTGCCCAAGAACAGCTCCTACACATGTATCGCTAGCATCACACATCATCTCAAATGGCTGTTCCCAGTTGGGTCCTGCTAGTATAGGTGAGTTGATCAGCTTGCCCTTCAATAGTTCAAATGCTTTGACACAGCTTGTGTCAAATGAGAAGTCCACATCTTTATGTAGCAAAGCTGACAAAGGTAACGCGATCTTTGAGAAATCCTTTATAAACCTTCGGTAGAACCCCGCGTGTCCAAGGAAACTTCTCACATCTTTGACATTAGTTGGAACGGCAAGTTTCTCTATCACTTCCACCTTGGCCTTGTCCACTTCCATCCCTTTTTCAGAGATTTGATGCCCGAGAATGATGCCGCCAGTAACCATGAAGTGGCATTTCTCCCAATTTAGGACTAAATTGGTCTCCCTACATTGCACTAGCACAGTTTCCAGATTGTTCAGACAGCTTCCAAATGAGTTTCCATAGACGTAGAAATCGTCCATGAAGATTTCCACAGTCTGTTCCACTATATCGTGAAATATGGACATCATGCATCTCTGAAACGTGGCTGGGGCATTGCATAATCCGAACGGCATCCGTCTGTAAGCATAAGTCCCGTAGGGGCAGGTGAAAGTTGTTTTCTCTTGATCTTCACAATGGATAGCAATCTGATTGTACCCCGAATATTCGTCAAGGAAACAGTAAAATGCATAACCTGCCAAACGTTCTAGCATTTGATCAATGAAGGGTAAAGGGAAGTGGTCTTTCCTCGTTGCCTCATTGAGCTTTCGATAGTCCACACACACTCGCCATCCTGTTATGGTTCTTGTGGGAACCAACTCATTTTTTTCATTGAGAACCACTGTGGTACCTCCTTTCTTTGGCACAACATGAACAGAGCTAGTCCAGACACTGTCAGAGATGGGATAAATGATTCCTGCATCCAACAGCTTAATCACTTCTTTCCTTACAACCTCCTTTATGTGGGGGTTCAGTCTGCGCTATGGCTGGATAGACGGCTTGTGATCTTTCTCCATCAAAATTCTATGAACGCATACTGCTGGACTAATACCCTTGATATCATCAATTTTCCACGCAATAGCATCCTTGTTTCTTCGCAACACCTCCATGAGTTGAGCTTTCTGATCAGGGGTTAGTTTTGAAGATATAATCACCGGGCTTCTGCAAGTTGGTTCAAGAAACACATACTCTAGGTGTGATGGCAAAGGTTTTAGTTCTGGTTTAGTCAATGGCACAGTGGGTATTTCAGGTGGTTCTTGATGAGTAGGAACAGTGGGGTTCGTAGGAAGTGTTGACAAGTTGGTTTTAATGGAACAGCCTTTTCCTTCACATAAATTCACTGATTCTCCTAAGAGAGCCTCCAGAGTGTCCTGTCCCTGTTCCTGCAAAGTAGAAAGACTTTGGAAATCATCTAAGAAATAACAGCAGTCATCACTAGTGTTAGCTCGTCTTATAGCCTCATTCATCTTGAAAATGATTTCCTCCCCATTAATTCGCAAAAATAATTGGCCTTCTACATCAATCAATGCTTTGCCCGTTGCTAAGAACGGTCTACCCAAGATAATAGGAACATGCAAGTCATCGTCTATGTCCATTATGATAAAATGAACAGGCAGTATGAATTTTCCTACTTTGACCAGTACATCTTCCACGACTCCCCTCGGGTAACATACAAACCTATCAGCTAACTGAATGGAAATTCTAGTTGGTTGTGGTTCTCCTAGCCCTAGCTTAGCATACACAGAATATGGCATTAGGTTTATGCTTGCTCCTAGGTCACATAATGCATTTTCAATATTTAACTTGCCAATTGAGCTGGGAATAGAAAAACTCCCTGGATCCTTCAGCTTTTTCGGAAGTTGCTGCTTGTTCTGGAGTATTGAGGAGCAGTCCCTGTTTAGTTGGATCATTGATGGGGGCGTACGGTAGAGCTCTTAAACGACGAAATGTATATTATGATAAGTGCGCTACGACTATGGATGTGATCTTCCTAAATGCTCTATCTCTACTAGACACCACTACTTAGGGGCAAGTGTACCCCGTCGTATCAAGTAATAATCCGGTTAAGACCGGGTATCGAATCCACGGGATTTATAACTACAAGTATTAAACGACTCGGTTTTATATGTTATCTAAGCGGCGAATACTTTGAGTTGATTCGGGGAACAACTACAAACTACTCCTAACTACGGGATAGACAAATTTATATAACAAAACTCTATGAAATGATGCGGATGGCGATAAGTTATAAATATGACAAATAATGACTCCCAATATATATACGGTTAACGATTTATTCTTGCAATGACGACTACGTGTAGTGTGACCGACCCGTGAAGTACTTAGACTACGTGGTTCCTAGTCAAGGCGTGTCTAATGCTTGGGACCAGAAATTAGGGCCCGTAAGTTCCGTGGTTTGTCAATTCCTACGGTTTCCGGAGCGTCACTTCCGGTAAGGCAACACCTATATGAATCCCTAAAGATAGCCCGAATGGTGTCAGAAATCGCGTTCTCCTACACAATAATCAATTACGAGTATCAAAACAAGTAGCAAACATCAACACATATATAGAAAAAGAGATTATGAATCATAAATTATAAATATGGAGAATGTAAATATGAAATACAACCAAGCCTAGTACATAGGAAGAGTACAAGCTAATTAGCAAGTGAAAAGGGAAGAATCCACCCTCGGAACTAGCTAGCCGGACTCAAGGCCGTCTCTTAGGACTTGGAGGTGGAGCTTTCGAGCTTGGTGAATGGAGATGGAACGGAACTTTGACGGAATGCCGGAATCAACGAACAAGCTCTCAAGGTGAAAGAGTTTTGCTATGTAAAATAAAATCTCAAGCTATAAGAACTTAAACTATAGTAACAATTGTATATCAAAAAAGGTGTGTTTAAATGAGTGCTAGTCACTCCTATTTATACACATCAACCTAGGGTAGGGTTGTAATTTCACAAGATACAAGTATGGAGGAACATGATTTTCTGCAGATTTCCCATGATACGCCTCGCGTATGGTGGAGTACGCCCCGTGTATTTGCCCATTCCATCAGAAATCTCCTACATGTGGACCAAATCCAGATCTTATTGTCTCAACCACGCCCCGCGTAGACTGGGATGCACCTCGCGTGTTTGAGTTTCTGAGATTTTATTGCTTGAATTGGGTCTTTTACGCACCGCATAGCTGAAGCACGCCTCACGTAAATAAGTCTCTGAGTCTTTTAGGTCGAAGAACTTCCTTACACGCCCCACGTGTAAGGTGGGACGCCCCGCGTAGGAGCAGTTGACTCTGGGAGACCATACAGTCTGACTTTCAGGATTAGGCTTATCATTTCTGACATATGTCATACGCCTCGCGTGGAGGTTGATACGCCCCGCGTATCGGTGAGTAGATACCACGTGGTGCCTGTGGATTGAACAATTATTTGTGACCAAGTGTTCCACGCCCCGCGTATGTCGGAGGATTTTCGCTCCTTGCTCGTACCTGAAATACAATTCTCGAGAGCTGAGTTAGCTTGACGTTTTATTTTCTAAATTAATCAAAAATAAGGAAAATTAACCGAAAGTACAGAATTTATTTTTATTTCATTATTTTATTAAAACACTCTATTTTTGCAATTAAACTTATTTATTTCATCTAAAATTAAACCGCAAATCAAGCTAAAAGATAGGGACGAAACGCCCCTATCAAACCTCCTCGGACTTTAAAGTTTTACTTGTCCTCAAGTAAAAGAAATCGAAAGACAAGGGATTGAGATTATTAAGAAACAAACCGTCGGTTGGTTTTACCAAGTGCGTGATTCCGAAGGTAAAGTTTTATGAAAAGTTTTCGGCAAGTACCTACGCAAACAAATGAGTGACCAAAACTTGTTTGAAACCTCCATGATCAAATTTAATAGGCAATATTAACGGGGGTTGATTATCTTTTGAGAACCCGAAAGCACCTCACTAAGGGATTTCACTCTTACGCTCAAATTTTGATGTGTCGGTGTTTTTGCACTCTCCTTTGCACTTACTCGAAGTCACTTTGAGTTTGCATTTTCATCCAGGTTTTTCCTCCTATGTTATGGTCTAGGCAACATTAAAAATGAACCCGGAGGGGGGTTGTAATGTGGGTGGCTTTTTAGTGGTTAACTTTTAGAAACTCGAGTTCAAATACCATTTTGATGATCGCACCGTGTTTTTATTTTGGCCTTAGTAAGTTCGTAAAATATACTCGAAATTGCTCGGGTTGAGCTTGAGAATGCCTTTTTGCTCTTTGTTGTCCTCAGATGTGACTCTAGCAAGTGTACTAGATACAAGTAATAAAGTGATAAGTCAAGTATCGTCTCCACAGGGATTGAGATCCAAAATTATATGAGAAAATCGTTGCTGAACAGTGTGTGTGCGTAAAGGTATCCTCTTAGTAGGATTGATTGTTTGAGTTTGGTCAGTTAAGACAAAAGAGTGCTAAAGCTATAAAAGATATGACAAATAGATGATAGTTTAAAGGATAGAACAGGCTAGGCACTGCCGAACAGGTTGTGCAAGGTCATACAACACTCCAAAGAATTAGTGATAATACCAATGAAGTCAAAGTATCAACTTTAATGCCCACTTAAGTCAACTTTCATGTGTTCTCAAGTTCCTAAGATTTACTAGAACCAATAGCGTCCTAAAGGAACTTTCTTTCTTGCATTAAGATCAAAGCTGCATTTATGTTAAGAAAACCTTAGACACAACCATCTAACATGTCTGCTTCGAGGTTGCGAGATTGATAGAGATATTAGTGAAGATGTAAGCAGTGTCCTAACATTTATCTATCACATGCATAAATGCTGAAGCATAGAAATGTAAACCCTCATCAACACATCATTGGTAAAATACTACAAATTCATTGAAAGAGTTATAAGACTTACATCACCGGCCCGGACTGGCCGTGCCTATTCAAAATGGATTACTCACTCATATCAAGCAGTGAGTAATCAGAAGTTCTTTTTGCATTCAGAAACTCCATTGGAGCTCTTTTCTATCGCCCCTATCAGTTACTTTTCTATTCTAAAACAAATATCTGATGATGCCCCGTCTTTCCTTTGCTACATCTATTTAGAGGAGAAAGACCGGGGCCAAATTTGGTACCCGAAAGTACCCTTTCAAAAGTAATACAGAAATAATTCAACACTAACTACAACTAAACAAAATAGAAATGATTATGGATCCTTTTGACCCTTGAACACTCAAGGGTCGAAACTTCTTGTCATCATGTTACTTTAGGTAATGCCATCGAAACACTTTTCCACCTGCTGCCTCTGCCACGCCCACTTCTGTTCTTTCGTTGTCCGTCATCAGAATATCCGGCGTTTGACCGTTGGATCATAGAAAGGCTCTACTCCTCTTTGGCAGTTGCGAAACAAGCTGTTTCCAGCAAGTTTGGCTTTAATCTTTGCTTATCTGCAAAAAAAACATTAATCAGCCCTTTATTCTTGCAATATAACATAAAAACACCCCAATTCTCGTATGAATATTATGTTAAACTTAGTCAATTTCATGCCTAACAAATACCCCCAAATTGAATCTTTGCTTGTCCTCAAGCAACTAATTGTAAGAAAGAATAATTCAACAGAAGAAGAGTTAGGAATGAAATTTTACAGAGAAAGATATTGAGAACAGAAATTGTTTTGTTCAGCGAGGTAGTTAACAGATGCGTGCTATGATTTCATTGAAAAGTTAAAGCCTGTTTTAAACTGTGTGCCTTTAATCGAGAAATTCCTTAAAGCTTAAAATTAGACTTCTACTTTCACAAGGAGCAACTAACTCGCCAGACATGCCTCACTAGGGACTGGAATAATTCACTCACTCTCGTATGGCATTTATTTACCATAGGGAAAAAAATGCAATTTCACTCCTTAGCTCAGTCACCACACCCTTAGGGTGTGAGTTTGCCTTTTGGTCCTGAATCTATGGGTCAAAATTCTTCCAAACATAGTCCAAAGGACTTGACAAAGGTTGTAATGTTAAGCTCAGGTTCTGGTTTGACAGTGAGAGGCTATTTAAGTGTATAAATTCTGTCTTTATGCAAATTATTTAACCTACTCAGCTTTCAACATCTTATCATTTCTTTCCTTACCCGACCCACACAGCCTGATTCTCATAACAAACTACCCTTTCTATTCATATCAATCATTAAAGATCTTTCCAACCAAACACATAATTCCCAGGTTCCTTTCTATCTTATCTTTAGCATTATCTGCTCAATTGCCTTTGTTTTCCTGATTTGTGTGTCTTTAAAAACACATGATTTCAAATTAAGCAGTTGGTTTTGAAGCACAAGACAGAATTCAGGTTATTTAGGAATATCAGTGAAAGGAAGGGGTTTCTTTGCATAGTTTTTAGAAAGAACAGGTTATGGCTCAAGTTGGTTATCCTAAAATGTGAGTGCAAAGCACAGGTGGCTTTTTGTGTAGTGGAAAGGGAATCTAGTTGCCTTTTTCTTCCTATGATTGTCAAAAAGAATCTCCATTTCAACAGGGAAAACCAAGGCAAATTCTCCCTAAAGATAGTGAGTGCTGGCCCACTCAGAAAAAATTCAATGCATAATTTAGATGCATTTGCAGGCTCGAGTTCTCACTATTTTTGGGGAAATGCAATTAGGCAAGGGTTACTAATTGTGAAAGAAGATTTAAAATTTCAAAATTTTCGGAACTTCTTGACTCGGGGGGACAAAATTCAAACAACTAAAACTAGACAAATCCATCATAAAACGCACAGTCTGTTAAGTGATTCCCGTGAACACAAAACAATCGAATAGAGAATCAATAAACAAGGAGATGAGAAAGCGAAGAAAAGATTTAATAAACAAGGAGACTAGACAGCAACGAAAAGATTACAAAGGATATTTACATCAAAGATTCTCGAGGGGATATTTGCTATACACCAAATCAATTAAATTAACAACCTGAATAAACATTTATCATGTTATGCCTGCATATATTGTGATGTGTAACTCCCCACCCCCAAATTAAAACGGAACATTGTCCTCAATGTTATCAAGATGGCAGCAATTTATAGATAATAAAAGCATAACAATATAGGCAGAGAGCACAACTTGATAGAGTAAGGGTGTTAGATGTTACCAAATGCTAGGACAACGACAAAGGTGACAGATCAGGCGGGCTGGGAAAGAGAGGAGTTAACCTCTCTATCCGCAGTGGCAGGAATGCCCTCCCCTTTCGAGGAAGCATCAGCATTAGCATTAGCATTAGCAGGTGTTTCAGGTGTTTGTCTTACCAGACTCTTGACGGAAAACCCGAATGGACTCTCCTTGCCATGCTCCTCAATACAGATGGTTTTGAGCATGTCTATTGATCCCTGTTGTGACTCATACTTTTGCTCAAGTGTAAATATCATTTCTCGGTTGGCTTGGTTTTGAGCAAACAGGGCGTTGAACTTTTCAAGGATGTCCTCGCTCGAAAGCTTTGCACATTTCTTATAAAAATCCAGATCCTTTGGACGCTCAACTTGTTCGGAATCCGATGATACCGACACAGTTGGTTCACTTTTCCTCTTCCGACTTTCGACTTTCCTTGATGCAACAAAGTCCGACATCCAAACCCACTTTCCATTCACCATCTTACCAAACAACATTTTCTGCAGACTCCGGAGATCAATCTGGTCTGGGTGGTTCACAATAGTGAGCCGAGAGTGGTCCCTAGGCTTAAAAACTCCGATAGATTCAGCAATTCTAGTGACAATGCTCCCGCAGCAAATGAGCGAAGAGTTCTTCTTACAAAAAGCACTGATGTACTCCCCAAACCAGTAACCTAAATTCATTCTTGGCCCGATTGCCATACTCCACAAAGCTGTAAGGTCTGCATGCGGCATAGTGGCTTGATTTTCTCGAGCAAAGATTGTGCCGGACACCAGCTTGTGCAAGTAACGAACAACATAGTCATCAATATTTAACGCCTTGGAAACGCTCCCGTCATAATGTTGCTGACCTGAAATAGAATTCCAGAAGGCAGTAGGGTCAAAGACATCAGGGGTCTTGGTGAATGCTTCCTTGTAGCTCTCGGACTCCAGGTCATCATCGTCCGCAGCGCCTAACATTTGGTTAAATAAGTTGAGCGAAGGCCTCTGAGTGTGACCCATGAGCCTGCAACTGAACTTCCCTTCTTCTTCAGGATCAGTGATCTCAGCATCGTGCTTGAAAGTAGCTAGGAACTCTAACGCCAGTTCTTTGTATGCCGGCTCCTTCATCTCAAAGAAGCAGCCGAAATGGCCGGCCTCCATGAGCGTGCGCACGCGTTCGTCAAGCTTTAGCCGCTTCAGAGTGTCCCAACAAATTGTTCTTATAGGCCCGAATTCAAGTTTACCCAGATCTTCGTAGTACGCTTGTACTGTTGCATCTTTGAACTGAGAAAGTTTCTTCACTAGCTTTTCATCCGGAACAAAAGCGACCGTGCTGGGTTCCGTCATCTTGCCTTTTGCCTTTTCTTTCTTGGTCGAGCCCTCGACTTTTACGTGCTTTCCCGAACCGCGAGTTCTCATCTGTAAATCAAACTAAATAGGTGCCTCCGCAACCGTGTATGAGAGAAACAAAAATCTTGGTAAAGGGGAGAGAGAATAGTGCGTAAAGACTAATTAGGGTACCCAGCAGTTGATGCGCCCTCACCTAACTCGAGATGAGAACTCACTAAGGGATAAGTGTACCCCGTCGTTATCAAGTAATAAATTTCTGGTTTAAGTCCAGGTTATCGTCCACAGGATTTATTTCTGCAAGTACCGAGCTACTCGATCTCGGATGTTATCTAGGCTTAGGGGGTTTTGAGTTTGTTTGTTTTAATTAATCTACTCCTAGGTTGAATTATGCTAATCCTAGCTAAGTTATCTAATTCTAACTAAGTTATCTAATTCTAGCTAAGTTATTCTACGCCTAACTAAGTTACTCTACCCCTAATTGATCTTTCATTAATGAAATTATTCGAAGGAACATGGTATGAACGATAATAATAAAGATAGATTATCAAGTCTATTGAATAAAAACCTAATCTGAGTCACTTGTATTCAAGGCGATTAACCCTACTTACCCTCCTGAGGTTCCTAGCGCGTGATTCCCTAAGGCCGAAACTAGGTCTAAGGCTCAGTAAATTGGCGCTTAATCAACTAAGAGGTCGTCAATCTCCTAGGCTCTGACTAGGTCAGATTCAGCTCGCAATATGTGCCTACTAGATTTTGGGGCTTTTGAATGAGTTAAACCAATTGAATAAAGCGTAAGACAGAGATTAGACAAATAATCATAGAACAAAACAAGAGCTAAATTATTATTAAAGGCGAAGATAATTGTCACAAGATACAATAAGTCAAGTTCGGCAACTGTATCAAAGAGTACAAACATGGAAAGATAAAAGGAGATACAAAAATCCCTTTCAGGGAACCTGTTTACTCTGCAGCCGGCGACTTGATCTTAAGGAAGGACCTTGATAATTCCTCGAGAAAAAGCTTTGAAGGAGCTTCAATGGAGGTTGAGGAAGATGGAGAAGATGGAGAGGAATTACAAGGGGAAAGCTAAAATAATTTACAAAAACGAAAGATCCCTAATTTACAGGAAAATCCTATTTATAGACGCGTCTCGGGCCTCGTTTTGACCTATTTTCGTGTCCTTGTTGGTGTAGGAAGACGTGGGGCCGAACGTGGCTTCGTGGGGGCGGAATTGGTCTTTTTGACCAATTCTCGCAGGGCTGCTCACGCCGAGCAGCCCCCTGCTCGCCGAGCAGGCGCCTGGTGGCCTGCTCGGCGAGCAGGCTCCTGCTCGCCGAGTAGGCGCCTGGCGCCCTGCTCGGCGAGCAGGCCACCAGGGGCCTGCTCGGCGAGCAGAAATGGCCCGTGGGGCCCTACTCGCCGAGCGTTTTCGCCCGAAGCGTGCTCAATTCATGCCGAGTGACTTCTATGCCCTTTTTCGTCCGAACTTACACCTGCACACGCATAAAAACTCCAGAAAACATTAGTCCAAAAGCCAAATTGATCCGTCAATCGCCTATTTTGAGCAAACGCTTCGTTTGGTGCGACTTTTGACGGACCAATTAGCTTCAAAAGATAACGGAATTCTACTATGCATGCTATTTCGGCCGTATTTGCCTAAATTGATCACAAAACGAGCCTAAACAACGAAAAGTAAATAAAACGTTTCCAATTTCTAACTAACTCACACAAAAGCATTTAAATGCGAGAATTGCTCGCTTATTAACAAAATAACGCTAAAACCCGTCCTAAAACCGTACCCAAAGATAGGGGTTTTTGACCCCTATCAAACCTCCTCGCACTTAAAACTTTACTTGTCCCCAAGTAAACTAAAAAACTAAACCCGCAATCACAAGCAAGCTAGAAAACCTCCCGGTTTGACTAGGTGCTTGACACAACTTCGAGCATCTGTAATTACATGCATTCGGAAATACAAAGTAGAGACACGATATCCAAAAGCCGCATTTCAATTATCATGGGTCATAGTTTTAAGCAAATGGACACATGTTCAATTAAACGAGTTTAAGGGGATCGCTAAGTAAAACACCTCACCATAGGTAGTTCACTCATTCACACAATTTTGGTGGCTAAAGTGTTTACTCTCGGCTTATGTTCTTGCTTAGGATTACGTTGATTTTGCACGTTCATCCGAGTTCCTCTACTTCCGATGATATCAAAAACAGCCTCTAATTGGGGTTGTAATGTGGTTAGAGGGTTAAAGGTACAACAAGGGTTAAAAGTTCTAGCGCTACAAAAACAAAGTTAAAATGGCTTTAGCAAATACGAAGTGACTGAGCTTTTTATTCATCCCTTATTTTTTCTTTTGGGATGTTTTCTTGAGACGTTTTTCATTTTTAGGAACTGGGGAATGAAGTTTTTCCCTTTTGTTCGTCTCTTTTCTTTTTCTCTTTTTTTTCTGTTTTTCTCTCTCTTTTTTTGAGATAGTGATGCTCATTCACTTCTTAGCCTTTTGGCTTGCTACTGTAATGCCATAAACAAAGATAGAGCGCTAGAAGAAAACAAAGGCTCAATTCGAGCTTTGCAAAAACAAAGGTTAAATAGCGAACCAAGTTGTGGTTTGCAAAAACAGGTTAGAACGAAAGAAAAATCTACAACTACAAAAATGTCGGCTCAAAGGGGCTTCCTAGAGTGGATGAAAAAGAAAAAAAATAAGGTAAAGAAAAAGGGTTAATTCTAATGAGGCTGATTCATCGTTTATCATCTCAAATCATTGCATGTAGGTTCAACACAGTATTAGGTGCAAAATCTGTAACCTTCCACAAGTCAAAGCATTCACACAAAAATGTCAAGAAAAAGAGCTTTTTGATGTTCGCTCTTAGGCTCAAATTCAGCTCACAGTTCTTTGGGTTTCAATTTTGTGTTTACTAGTTTTCCCCAAACTCAAGTTTAATATTACATGCCTTCAATTCTTAAGTTATCTACCTAAGTAATGATTTTAGCATTTCTTCAAAAGTAGGGTCTAAATGCAAACCTTAGCTCATGCTTTTATAGATACAAGAGTTGTGTCCCATACCTAAACTAGTTGTCATGCAATTTTAGATTCGGTTCTCAGCCCTCAAAGACAAATAACGAAGTTTAGATTCGAAGGAGGTTCACGGTTTTAGGTCCTAAAAATGCAAAACCTAAATAAAACCCGGAAAACACAAAACTAAACTAGACACGACGCCACAAAAATTTAAAAATTATACAAATTTTTGTAAGTTTGTCTACCCCTCCTCCTCACACTTAAAATATGCAATAAGTTCCAACATTGCATCTAAAACCATCAAGCGCATGTGCAAAAAGTTAGGGTGGAGAAGACAACTTACTAACCAAAGTTAAAAACAGAAATCTATAATTGAATTAAAAAGAAAAACAAACCTAGAAAAAGTTTAATCCAAACTTGGGTTGCCTCCCAAGAAGTGCTACTTTACAGTCGGTTAGCTCGATATGGAGTTCCTTCCTAGGTGGAAGCTTCTACTCGCGTTAGGAACTCGAACTCCTTGAGAAATAACCCGTACCTACAAAACGGATTAAGAGCCTCTAATAAGTTTAATGAAAGCAGGAGGTCGAATTTAAACATATTATGAAAAAGTTTGGTTTGCTCCCTTTTGGATTCTCTTGGTAGGTCGAAGAGAATGAAAACTTCTGAGCATGAAGCAAACCTAAACTTTTCTAATTTTTGAGGAAAAGGTAGTTGAGATACACAAGTTTTGATTTGATCTTTTATCTCTATAACATGATTTAGAATTTCAGATGTTGAACCGGGGTTGCTTACCGCTTCCGGTTCCTCACTTACCTCGAGTGATGCATGTGATAGTGGACTTGGTTCTACCTTTTTGTCATTCCTCAAGGAGATGGCTTGAGCTGATTCCCTTTGTGGGATTTCTATGTTTTCCTTTATGCCTAGGAGAGCATCTCGGGATTGCTCTTGCATCTCATGGTTTATTTGAGCCAATTGGTTGCTCAAGTCCTTGCAAACCTCCTCGTTGATTGTAAGTCGGGCTGATATTCCTTTCAAAAGGGACAACACCTCATCTCGTGAGCTAGAGGGTCGTGGAGGAACTTGGCTTGCTTGTTCGTAAGGGAACATTCCCAATTCGTTTTCCCTGTGCTCATTAACAACCCTATTTGGAGGCCTCAACATGTTAGGGTTCCCGTAGGACAGATTTGAGTGTTGAGGTCTCCTCCAATCACTGCCATAAAAGCTGTAAGAATTGGGGTTAGAATTATACATTTGGTGATTACCCACAAAACTTACACTTTCATTGGTGTTGAGGCTCAGTTTCGTCATCAAGATATCCATTTTCTCATTTAAGTCGGCCATGGAGGGATTGGGAGCCTCATTCTCCAGGGCATGAATGTATTTTCTTGATGGGATAGTAAACTTTTGAGCTTGCCACTCGACTCTTTCTTGCCAATTCATTGATCAGAGAATGCTGAGAAAAAGTGAAGTTCTAGCACAAAAGTTGATAAGTAAAAGTATATAGAACAAATACAAAAGATATGAACAAGTATAGAAGTTATAAAGAATTATATATAAACAAGTATAAACGATATAAACAAAGGATATTCACAAGGAATGCCTAAACTAACAAATCGACTTTTGGTTCGATATTGCAGAAGAAATAAATCCCCGGCAACGGCGCCAAAAACTTGATGATTGGCGGTTGTCGGGTATTTATAGAATTAATCTACTATCCCCGGCAACGGCGCCAAAAACTTGATGCGCCCTCACCTAACTCGAGATGAGAACTCACTAAGAGATAAGTGTACCCCATCGTTATCAAGTAATAAATTTCTGGTTTAAGTCCAGGTTATCGTCCACATGATTTATTTCTGCAAGTACCGAGCTACTCGATCTCGGATGTTATCTAGGCTTAGGGGGTTTTGAGTTTGTTTGTTTTAATTAATCTACTCCTAGGTTGAATTATGCTAATCCTAGCTAAGTTATCTAATTCTAACTAAGTTATCTAATTCTAGCTAAGTTATTCTACGCCTAACTAAGTTACTCTACCCCTAATTGATCTTTCATTAATGAAACTATTCGAAGGAACATGGTATGAACGATAATAATAAAGATAGATTATCAAGTCTATTGAATAAAAACCTAATCTGAGTCACTTGTATTCAAGGCGATTAACCCTACTTACCCTCCTGAGGTTCCTAGCGCGTGATTCCCTAAGGCCGAAACTAGGTCTAAGGCTCAGTAAATTGGCGCTTAATCAACTAAGAGGTCGTCAATCTCCTAGGCTCTGACTAGGTCAGATTCAGCTCGCAATATGTGCCTACTAGATTTTGGGGCTTGTGAATGAGTTAAACCAATTGAATAAAGCGTAAGACAGAGATTAGACAAATAATCATAGAACAAAACAAGAGCTAAATTATTATTAAAGGCGAAGATAATTGTCACAAGATACAATAAGTCAAGTTCGGCAACTGTATCAAAGAGTACAAACATGGAAAGATAAAAGGAGATACAAAAATCCCTTTCAGGGAACCTGTTTACTCTGCAGCCGGCGACTTGATCTTAAGGACAGACCTTGATAATTCCTCGAGAAAAAGCTTTGAAGGAGCTTCAATGGAGGTTGAGGAAGATGGAGAAGATGGAGAGGAATTACAAGGGGAAAGCTAAAATAATTTACAAAAACGAAAGATCCCTAATTTACAATGGAAAAATCCTATTTATAGACGCGTCTCGGGCCTCATTTTGACCTATTTTCGTGTCCTTGTTGGTGTAGGAAGACGTGGGGCCGAACGTGGCTTCGTGGGGGCGAAATTGGTCTTTTTGACCAATTCCCGCAGGGCTGCTCGCCGAGCAGGCGCCTAGTGGCCTGCTCGGCGAGCAGGCTCCTGCTCGCCGAGCAGGCGCCTAGCGCCCTGCTCGCCGAGCAGGCCTCTGGCGGCCTGCTCGACGAGCAGAAATGGCCCGTGGGGCCCTACTCGCCGAGCGTTTTCGCCCGAAGCGTGCTCGATTCATGCCGAGTGACTTCTATGCCCTTTTTCGTCCGAACTTACACCTGCACACGCATAAAAACTCCAGAAAACATTAGTCCAAAAGCCAAATTGATCCGTCAATCGCCTATTTTGAGCAAACGCTTCGTTTGGTGCGACTTTTGACGGACCAATTAGCTTCAAAAGATAACGGAATTCTACTATGCATGCTATTTCGGCCGTATTTGCCTAAATTGATCACAAAACGAGCCTAAACGACGAAAAGTAAATAAAACGTTTCCAATTTCTAACTAACTCACACAAAAGCATTTAAATGCGAGAATTGCTTGCTTATTAACAAAATAACGCTAAAACCCGTCCTAAAACCGTACCCAAAGATAGGGGTTTTTGACCCCTATCAGCAGTCTGCGTCCTTTAAATAGAAAATAGGAGACAGATCTCTTGAACTACCGCCCTAAAGACCGTCTCCTAATCTGCCACCTGGACTAAGTCATATTGATAGATGATTACTCCAGGCGAAAAGATGCGAGGGTACCATAAATCTTGCATTTAGGGCACACTATCTACTTTGTATTTTACCGAGGGGACTATTAGGCTGAAATTACCGCCTAATGACAGTGGATTTGATGCGTCCCTTATCTTCCTGATTTGTGTGTTTATTATTTTTATTTTTGAATTTATTCCCCCCCCCCCCCAAAACTATTACGACCTAGCTCCTCCTCCCTCCAAAGATTACACAAGCAAAACTTAAAACTTCACTCTTATTGACAAGGGTGGAAGTTTTATATCTTTCCTTGTGAATGTATTGATTTGACTTGAATGCATGGTTAAAGCAAAAATGAGACAATGTAATTGTTATCAGGATAATGACTTAACACATGATAAGGGAGATTAAAATAAATAATAACAAAAAAACTTGTTTGAAGGGGTACTTTCCTGCTGCAATTGGTGTTTGCAGCGAACACCTTGTGTCTCTGGTTATTGGTGCGGAGGGTCCTGGAAGTGAACAGTGTCAATCTTCCTCTTGTGGTCATTCTCAAGGTACGGTTTGAGACGATGCCCGTTCACTTTGAAAGGGGCATCACCGTTTTTGAAAATTTCCACAGCTCCATGCTCGAACACCTTGTTTACAGTGAATGGTCCTGACCATCGCGACTTTAGCTTTCCTGGAAACAGCCTCAACCTTGAATTGTATAACAGGACATTTTGTCCTTCGTGAAAGACCTTTTCCTGGATCTTTTTGTCGTGCCACTGTTTGGTCTTCTCTTTGTAGTTTATTGCATTCTCGTACGAGAACAACCTGAACTCTTCCATGTCACAGAGTTGAATTTTTCGCTGATCTCCAACAGCCTGTTGCTCAAAATTTAAAAATGTTAATGCCCAAAAAGCCCTGTGTTCCATTTCAACCGGCAGGTGACAAGATTTTCCGTATAACAATCTAAACGGAGACATTCCAATTGGTGTTTTATAGGCCGTCCTATATGCCCAAAGAGCATCGTCAAGCTTGTTTGCCCAGTCTCTCCTAAAACTGCCAACAGTTTTTTCTAAAATTCTTTTGATTTCACGATTGGAAATCTCCACCTGTCCACTTGTTTGTGGATGGTAAGGTGTGGCAATTCTGTGAGAGACTCCAAGCTTGCCCATCAACTTTTCAAATTTAGCATTGCAAAAGTGGGTTCCTTGATCACTAATGATCGCTCGTGGGACACCGAATCTGGCAAACAGCCTTTTCAGGAATTTTACAACCACACGGGCATCATTGGTGGGACTAGCCATTGCTTCAACCCACTTGCTCAGATAATCTACAGCCACTAAGATATATTTATTCCTGAAAGACGTAGGGAATGGACCCATAAAATCTATTCCCCAGATATCAAAAATTTCACAAACAACTATGTTGTTGAGGGGCATGGCATTTCTAGCCGAGATATTGCCTGTTCGTTGGCACTCATTGCAAGTGCTAACAAATAGATGGGCATCTTTAAAAAGTGTTGGCCAGAAAAAACCTGATTGAAGAACCTTGGCTGCAGTTCTGCTAGCGCTATGGTGCCCTCCAGCTTCTCGGTTATGACAATGGCTTAGAACATCCTGTTGCTCCTCCTGAGATATACATCTTCGGATAATTTGATCAGTGCACAACCTGAAAAGATAGGGGTCTTCCCAAAAATATATATTTAATTTCAGCAAAAAAACTTCCTCCTCTGATTAGTGGACAGGTTGTGCGGCTTAAGCGAACTTGCTAGGTAATTAGCAATATCGGCAAACCATGGCGCAGGCTGTGCGGCATATAGATGCTCGTCTGGAAATTTTTCCAAAATCTCTGGTTGTTCCTGGCTGCCTTGGTGAGAAATCCTTGACAAATGATCAGCAGCGACATTTTCCGTTCCCTTTTTATCCTTAATTTCGAGATCAAACTCTTGAAGCAATAATAGCCAGCGGATTAACCTAGGCTTAGCATCCTTTTTTGCGAACAAGTAGCGCAACGCAGCGTGGTCTGTGTGCACAACTACTTTGGATAGCACTAAGTAGGGCCGAAATTTATCGAAGGCATACACAACTGCAAGAAGTTCCTTCTCTGTAGTGGTGTAGTTCTGCTGGGCCTCGTTTAACGTCTTGCTTGCATAGTAAATTGGCCTAAACTTTTTTTCTATCCTTTGTCCAAGAATGGCTCCCACACAAGTATCGCTTGCGTCGCACATCATCTCAAAAGGTTTCTCCCAGTCGGGTCCTGTCAGTATAGGCGAGTTGATCAGCTTGCTCTTTAAGAGTTCAAACGCCTTTAAACAGCTTGCGTCAAACGAAAATTCCGCTTCCTTATGAAGTAAGGCTGACAAGGGTAGCGCAATCTTTGAAAAATCTGCGGTAAAACCCTGCGTGCCCCAGAAAACTTCGCACATCTTTTACATTGGCCGGAACAGCCAGCTTTTCTATCACTTCCACCTTCGCTTTGTCCACTTCCATCCCTTTTTTTGAAATTTTATGCCCGAAAACAATTCCGCCCGTAACCATGAAGTGGCATTTCTCCCAATTCAAGACCAAGTGGGTCTCCTTGCATCGCACAAGCACGGCTTCGAGGTTGTTAAGACAGCTATCAAAAGAGTTTCCATACACAGAGAAGTCATCCATGAATATTTCTACGGTCCGCTCCACCATGTCATGAAAAGTGGACATCATACATCTTTGGAACGTGGCTGGAGCGTTGCACAGTCCGAACGGCATTCGTCTGTAAGCATAAGTCCCATACGGACATATGAACATTGTCTTCTCTTGATCCTCACTATGAATTGCGATCTGGTTGTATCCTGAATAACCATCGAGAAAACAATAGAAGGCATATCCCGCTAACCGCTCTAACATCTGATCAATGAAGGGCAAAGGGAAATGATCCTTCCTCGTGGCTTCGTTGAGCTTTCTATAATCAACACAAACTCGCCATCCAGTTATTGTTCTTGTGGGCACCAACTCGTCTTTCTCGTTGAGGACTACGGTTTTTCCTCCCTTCTTTGGTATAACGTGAACAGGGCTGGTCCACACACTATCAGAGATCGGGTAGATAATACCGGCATCAAGAAGCTTGATCACCTCTTTTCGCACAACCTCCTTCATATGGGGATTCAATTTGCATTGCGGCTGGACAGATGGCTTGTCCTCCTTTTCCATCAAGATTCTGTGGACACAGACTGTTGGACAGATACCTTTTATGTCATTTATTTTCCATGCGATTGCATCCTTGTTCCTTCGCAAAACGGCTATGAGTTGCGCCTTATGATCCGGAGTTAACTTCGAGGATATGATGATTGGACTTCCGCTGGGTGGTTCAAGGAAAGCATACTCGAGGTGTGCAGGCAACGGTTTCAATTCTGGTTTAGACACCGACACAGTTGGTATCTCCGGTGGTTCTTGATGAGTAGGAACAGTCGGATCGAAAGGAGGTGTTGGTAGGTTGGATTCAATGGAACAGCCTGTTCCATCACATATGTTCACTTCTTCTCCCAATAAAGTCTCCAGAGTGTCCTATTCCTGCAAAGTAGAAAGACTTTGAAAATCATCCAAGAAACAGCATGTGTCATCATTATTGTTTGCACGTCTCATTGCCTCGTTCATTTTGAAGATGACTTCTTCCCCATTAATCCTCAAGAATAATTGTCCCTCTCCTACGTCTATCAATGCTCTACCCGTGGCTAAAAATGGTCTACCTAGGATAATAGGAACATGCAAGTCTTCATCAATGTCCATTATAATGAAATCAACGGGCAATATGAATTTTCCTACTTTGACTAGCACGTCTTCCACTACTCCCCTAGGATAACATACTGAACGATCGCCAACTGAATGGACATACGAGTAGGTTGGGGTTCTCCTAATCCAAGTTTAGCATATACAGAATAAGGCATCAGGTTTATGCTAGCTCCTAGGTTATATAGTGCATTTTCAATATTTAGCTTTCCAATTGAGCAAGGAATAGAAAAACTCCCTGGATCTTTTAGCTTCTTGGGTAGCTGCTGCTTGTTTTGGAGTATTGACGAACAATCTCTGTTGAGTTGGATCATGGAAATGTTTTCCAGCTTCTTCTTGTTAGACAGGATGTCTTTGAGGAATTTGGCGTATGTAGGCATCTGTGCCAACGCTTCTACGAAAGGAATGTTGATGTGCAACTTCCTTAAGGTGTCCAATACTTTAGAATTCTGTTCTTCTAGCTTTTTGTTGATCAATCGCGTTGGGTATGGCACAGGTGGAACATACGGCGATGGTGGCTTATACATCTTTTCACTTTCCCCTTGATCCTGCTTACTGGTACAGGTTGTCTTCCTGCTTTCTTCTTCACTGGGAACAGCCTGTTCCTGCTCCCCTTCAGCTTCTTTGGACGTTCCTGTGCATTTAGCATTTTCATTAGTCGAATTAATGTGTTGAGTTTGCTTACCTGATCTCAGGGTGATTGCTATGACATCGCCCTTTGGATTTGGCTCTGTGTTGCTCGGTATTATTCCCTTTCCTTTCGACGTAGATGCAGCCAACTGGTGAACTTGTGTTTCCAGATTTTTAATTGATGCTTATGTCTGTTTCATGAATTGCATCATCATTGTCTTCATATCTGGCTCTACATCTTCCTTTGGTGGCACAGGTTGTTTATAATGCTGCTGAGGTTGCCTTTGGTAGTGTCCTCCCTGCTGTTGTTGATATCTTGGTTGTTTCTGCTGGTTCGGCTGCCCTGTCCATCCGAAATTTAGATGGTTTCTTGTGGCAGGATTATACGTGTTGGAGTACGGGTTAGGTGGATTCCTCTGATTATATCCTGCGTGATCACATTCTACCTGTGCGCCCTTTCCCTACTTAACTCCGGGACAGATGATGCTAAAATGAAGACCTCCACAAAAATCACAAATGTCATTGAATGGTGGTTCGTTGTGAATCGAAGATACATTTATCTTGCCCAGCTGTCTAGCAAGCTTTTCTACCTGACTTGTCAATTTTGACACAACATCTTCATTTCCCATATTTTTTCCTTCACTTCTGGCGGTGTGCCAGTTGTAACTTGTGCTTACTACCTTCTCAATAAGGTCATACAAAGCCTGTGGCTCAAGATCTTCTGGGTTACCGTTTGCAATGGATTCAATCTGGATTTTGTAGATGTTTGTTACACCATTATAGAAATTCTGCACTTGCATCCACATAGGGATACCATGATTTGGTACCCTTCTTAACAGCTCTTTGTATCTTTCACAGGCTTCTGCTAGCGACTCATCCTCTTCTTGCACAAACCGAGACACTTCATTTCTCAGTTTTATGGCTTGTCGAGGTGGGAAATATTTCATCAGAAAAGCTCGTGCCATTTCTTCCCAACTTGTGATTGTCCCTGGCTGTAAATTTCTTAGCCAGTTTTTTGCTTTATCCCTTAGGGAAAAAGGAAACAACTTTAGTCTGATTACGTCGTCAGAAACGCCTCTATTTGATCTTAACGTGTTGCACAGCGTGATGAATTCTTGAATATGCCCATTTGGATCTTCAGATTGAAACCCATTGAAATGTACTGAGGCCTGGATCATCTGTATCATGGACCCTTTCACCTCGAACATGTTGTTCCCCTCGTTAGGCAACACGATACATGATGAATGTCCCTCTGTGGTTGGTCTTGAATAATCTCTGATTCGCATAACAGGAGAGTTGTTATTCTCTCCTTCTTCTTCTTGGTTTGGTGGAATTGGTTGTTCGGGTGGTACCCTTCTAGCCATTCTTCTCTCTCTTTGTCGTTCTCTTTGTCGTGCACGTCGAGCTCCCGCTCTGTTTCGTCTACACATTCTCTCTACTTCGAGATCAATAGGAAAAATAGGAGGTCCAGCTCTACGCATAAACTGGTAAAGAACTTCTTTTTCCTGCACGCCTTAGCAAACAGATTAAAAGCACCCTGTTTTACAGAAATTTCAGATAAATTTTGTTGCTTTCAATCCCCAGCAACGGCGCCAAAAACTTGTTGTCCTCAGATGTGACTCTAGCAAGTGTACTAGATACAAGTAATAAAGTGATAAGTCAAGTATCGTCTCCATAGGGATTGAGATCCAAAATTATATGAGAAAATTGTTGCTGAATAGTGTGTGTGCGTAAAGGTATCCTCTTAGTAGGATTGATTGTTTGAGTTTGGTCAGTTAAGACAAAAGAGTGCTAAAGCTATAAAAGATATGACAAATAGATGACAGTTTAAAGGATAGAACAGGCTAGGCACTGCCGAACAGGTTGTACAAGGTCATACAACACTCCAACGAATTAGTGATAATACCAATGAAGTCAAAGTATCAGCTTTAATGCCCACTTAAGTCAACTTTCGTGTGTTCTTAAGTTCCTAAGATTTACTAGAACCAATAGCGTCCTAAAGGAACTTTCTTTCTTGCATTAAGATCAAAACTGCATTTCTGTTAAGAAAACCTTAGACACAACCATCTAACATGTCTGCTTCGAGGTTGCGAGATTGATAGAGATATTAGTGAAGATGTAAGCAGTGTCCTAACATTCATCTATCACATGCATAAATGCTGAAGAACATAAATGTAAACCCTCATCAACACATCATTGGTAAAATACTACAAATTTATTGAAAGAGTTATAAGACTTACAACACCGGCTCGGACTGGCCGTGCCTATTCAAAATGGATTACTCACTCATATCAAGCAGTGAGTAATCAGAAGTTCTTTTTGCATTCAGAAACTCCATTGGAGCTCTCTTCTATCGCCCCTATCAGTTACTTTTCTATTCTAAAACAAATATCTGATGATGCCCCGTCTTTCCTTTGCTACATCTATTTAAAGGAGAAAGACCGGGGCCAAATTTGGTACCCGAAAGTACCCTTTCAAAAGTAATACAGAAATAAGTCAACACTAACTACAACTAAACAAAATAGAAATGATTATGGATCCTTTTGACCCTTGAACACTCAAGGGTCGAAACTTCTTGTCGTCATGTTACTTTAGGTAATGCCATCGAAACACTTTTCCACCTGCTGCCTCTGCCACGCCCACTTCTGTTCTGTCGCTGTCCGTCATCAGAATATCCGGCGTTTGACCGCTGGATCATATAAAGGCTCTACTCCTCTTTGGCAGTTGCGAAACAAGCTGTTTCCAGCAAGTTTGGCTTTAATCTTTGCTTATCTGCAAAAAAAAACATTAATCAGCCCTTTATTCTTATAATATAACATAAAAACACCCCAATTCTTGTATGAATATTATGTTAAACTTAGTCAATTTCATGCCTAACACTCTTTATGGTGTTTTTCTTTTTCTTTTTGTTTTGAGAGCGGCACAAAAATGATTTCGAAATCTTATGGTGCTTACTTATCAAGGCCTTGGCTTATTTCGGGTGCGATTTGATTTTGTTGGTATTTAAACAAGAGGAAAAAGGGCTAAATGTTAAAAGGGTATTAACAACAAAAAGTCGGTTAATAGGCTCGAGGGGGTTTCCTAGGGGTTAATGAGAAAAATAAGTTAAGAAAATAATTAGACTAAGTGGGCTCGTTTTATCATCTATTGCCATTTATACCAAAATAAGTGTACTTGACCCGGTATTAGGTGCAAACTCTATGAATTGAGTGAAGTCAAAGCTCTCGAAAAAAATTGTGAAAGAAATAGAGTTCTCGTACGAACTCTTTTAGGCTCAAAGATATCTCACACAATTTCGGGTTAAATTGTGTACGTTCAAGTTCTCGTCAAATTTTCAACTATCCCGTTTTTATTGCCTTTTTAAATTTCATTATAGAGATGACCTTTGGGTTGGGACTCAATGCTTTTGTTTAGTACGAACCTAGGCTTTGCAAAAATTCTATAACTTCAGAATTA
The DNA here is from genome assembly GCF_963576675.1 of Euphorbia lathyris. NCBI lineage: Eukaryota > Viridiplantae > Streptophyta > Magnoliopsida > Malpighiales > Euphorbiaceae > Euphorbia > Euphorbia lathyris. The sequence continues at coordinate 81,734,267 of NC_088914.1, read as the reverse complement.
AGACTAAAATTTCTTACTAAAACCGATCCTTTGTGTTAACGTTTTTACATTTAAGAACAAATAACGGAACTTTAATTAATTTCCGAAGGGGGTAGTGTGTCGGAAAAATTTAAGAATCAATAAATTAGTTTAATTATTTTATTGTTTATTTGATTTTTCTTTTTGTTTTTGTTAGTGCAAAACAAACGGTGAGTGCGGGGTTGCACGGCCCTCCGCTTTATTAAAATGACGTCTATTCCAAGGACGTCGCAAAAGAAAAGAAAAACAAAAACAAAAATAAAAAAGGGACCCTTGAAGGTCAGGTCCTACGCGAGGCGTGCCCAGGGGGGCACCCCATGTAGGGGGTGCGTTTTTAGCCAATTCTGGCTAGAGACTCAAATACGCGGGACGCACTAAGAGGGGCGCCCCGCGTGTTTGAGTTTCTAGGCTAGTTATACAAGAAAAATGGTTGGGCACGCGGAGCGTAAAATGGGGTACGCCCTGCGTAAAGGTTATTAATTGGCGCATGAACAGAGAAAAATGAACATGAAAAGGGGAAATAAATGAAACATAAAGGAAAATATATTAAAATAAAAAAGAAAGTACAATAGAAACACGAAAAGATAACAAAAACAACAAAACAAAACGAACTAAGAAAATAAATACGAAAAGAGAAAACACAAAACAAAGGAAAACATAAAACAAAGAAAGGGAAACTAAGGTTGAGGCGGAGGAGGATTGCCATGGATGTTGAAATGTGTGACGAAGGTGTTGGAGAAGGCGTCGAAGCTGGCCCTATCCTCTTGCCTTTGAGCCTCGGAGGCGTCGAGGCAAGCATCAAGGGCGTCAAAGCGCGAGTCGAAGTGGGCCCGATCACGTCGTTGGTTGTCCTCCAAAATATCCAACCGGGCGTAGATGGAGTTGAAGTCGTGGTTGGGGGGTGGACTAAAGTTGAGGCCCATGTCCGAGTCCTCGTCCTCGTCTTAGGGTTGGGCTGCCCCCGAACCCTCACCTGGGCCGGAGGTAGGGCGCTTGAGTGATTTGAAGGCATTTTTCTCCAAGGGCCGCGGCTCCAAGCTGGGAAGGCGGTCAAGGGCAGCTTCGCCAAGAGCGGAGGTGGCGAAGATGGTGATGAGATGGCCCAACCCGATTTTGCCACGTTTTCGGGTAGGCATGTGGTGGAGTTAGACGGCCACGAGGTAGGAAAGGTCATAGGTGAGGCCGTTTGCACAACAATAAAGGGCCAAAAGCTCGTGCTTATTGACCTTGGTAGACTCGGACTTCCCGGAGAAGTAGAAGGAGATGAAGCGGTGGAGAAGTTGGAGGATTGGATCGCGGATGCAGGCCGGGCGGAGGTTGGAGATATCGTAATCATCGGACCCGGTGATGGAGGTCCAAAAATCACGAGGGGAGACACCCTCGGGCCAGTGTGCAATCCTGTCCTCCGCTTGACGGGTGAAATGGTTGCGGAGCCATTGTGTGTCAATGGAGAAAGGGTGGTTGTGAAGGCGGAAGTTGAAGAGGGCGGCTCCGGGAACATTATTGGATTCTAGGGTGGTGTAGAACTCCACGACCAATGAAGAATAAATGTGGTGGCGTGCCCGATAGTGATCGAGCCAATTTAGAGCATGGAGGCGTGTTGTCACTGGGCTCATCACATGGGACCAACAAGGCGGTCCTCGAAGGCACCTCCAACATTGTAGCGATCAAGAACACTACGTTCGATGTACGGGAGTTCCATTACATGGGCAGCGGAGAGTGTTTGGTAGGATTAGGCCTCCTCTTCAGTGAGAAGATGGAAAGGCGCCCGGTATTGGCGGGTTAATGGTGGTGTGTCTTCTCGTTCGGGGGGTGGTGGTGATTGGCGTGGTTGGGAACGAGAAGTACGGGCCTGAGTGGACCGCGGGGGGCGCATGTCGGTAACATGTTTTCGTCTTGCCATGGTGTTAGTGAGGGATTGAGAGAAAGTGTAGGAAAAATGTGGGAAGTTAGAGTGAGTTGTGAGGAAGAAGAAGGAAAAAAGGGGGAGTATTTATAGGAGAGGAGTGGGGAATCCAAGTAAAACTCGGATTCCCAGAGGGGTACACGAGGCGTGAAGAGGCCACGCCACGCGTATCCCACCTCCTGCCCATTATTTGACGCAAAAACGGCACGGTACGCGGGGCGTGCGGGGAAGCATGCCTCGCATATCGCACCTCCTGGCCATAAATTGGTGGGAGAAAGGCGAGGACGCGGGGCGTAAATGGAAGTACGCCTCGCGTGGAAAGAACAATTTTCGATTTTAAGGAGTTTTTTTGAATTTTTATGGGTTTTAATTGCTTATTTAATGCTTTTATTATTTTAATGAACAATTAAGAGGGTGGTTAAGACAAAATTTATGATTGAGGGAGGTTGAAGAAATTTGAATTTGAAAAGGTGGGATGTGATTGGATGGGAGAAGAGCTGGAGTGGAGAAGTGGGAAAGATTTTTAGGGAAGAGGAGGGAGTGATGGGAAAGGTGGGAGAGGGAAAGGCTGCCATGGGGAGTTGCAATTCGCAGCTCCCCTAGGATACGCGGGGCGTGCCCTATGGGGCACCCCGCGTGTCCCAGTACGTGGCGTTTATTCGAGAGAGAACTTAACTGCCGAAGGTTACGCGGGGCGTGGTAAGAGAGATGTCCCGCGTAACGTGTCTTTCATTACGATAATAGGGTCAGACACGCAGATGCGCGGGGCGTGAAAGGAATGGCGCCCCGCGTTGCTTATATATACTTTTTTTTTGGATTAACATGGGATTTTTTTTTCTTTTGATTTATGAGAAATAAAAAATAAAAATAAAAATGAAAATAACTAAAAGGAGAAAACTAAAAATAACATAAAAAAGAGAAACGTAAAAATAAATAAAAATGAAAATAAGTAAAAATAAGTTGAAAAACGGTTATGATACATATAAACAAGTGGTTTGAGAAATTCAAACTGATGCTACATTTAGAGTCGAAGTAGCTCGACTTTCTCATACGGCGGCTTACTGCAGGTTGTCCGAGTTGGAACTCGACGGGTCCGAACTTCTACTGTTTAGGAGCGTTATCGCCTGTCCGGACTCTCTATTTTTGCCCCGCGGGTTTTGCTCGGTGTTTGCCGGGAGGGTTCCTAATGGCCTTTCCTGCTGCTGACGATTCAAGTGGGCTACTTGGCGGCTAAGGTCCCTGCAAAACACCTCACTATCGGCAAGACGGGTTAAGATATCCTTTAACAAGGAAGTTACTGACTGGCCATGCACATTATCGGGAGGTGGAGCGTTCCGATTACCGGGCATGGTTTGTGATTGCCCTAGCCCATTTTTCCGATATTCTTGATCAAAATCGGATGGGGGCCTCAATACATTATTATTATTGTCATACGACAAGTTAGGGTGTTGGTACCGAGGCCTCCATCCGCTGTTATTATTATTGTGGTGGTGTGAGTAGGAGTTCGGGTTAGGATTGTACCTTTGATTGCCTCCTATGTAACTTACATTTTCGGTGTCGCCGGCGAAAGGGCTACCGGCTTGGCAATTAAGTCCGTCATGGTCTCCACCACAATGATTGCACATCAGGACCTGTGCAACTTTGTTAAGGCTCAACTGGGCTATCAAAGCGTCAAGTTTTTTATTCATTTCCGCCATGGAACTTTTCGGAGCCTCTTTCTCCACGGCGAACGTTTGATGTCGCGAAGGTCCGGCAAGCCGATCTTCTTACCACTGTATGCTTTTCCTTGCGAGCTCGTGAATGAGCTCATATTCTTCACTGGCCAACTTCCTAAACAGGTCCCCACCTGCTGCGGAATCCATGGTGGCACGATTAGTAGGTGTTAATCCGTGATAAAAAAAGTGCTTACCAAATCGTGCTTGGGGATATCATGGTGCGGGTAGCTTCGAAGCAACTTTCGGAATCTTGCCCAAGCCGCATGAAGGGCTTCGTGTTCGAGCTGCCGAAAGGTAGTGATGTCGTTCCTCGACTTAACCGTTTTGGAGGGGGGGAAGTAGTAAGAAAGGAACTCCTTCTCAAGTTCCACCCATGATGTAATCGAACCCGCCTCCAACGAGTGCAACCACTACAACGCTTGTCCTGTCAAAGAGAAAGGAAACAACTTTAGTCGGACGGCCTCAACCGGTACACCGTTTTGCCGAGAAGTTTCGGCACACATAAGAAATTTATCTAAATGTTCGTTAGGGTTTTCATGAGGTTCTCCTCCGAACTGGCCAAGTTGTTGGATGAGTTGGATCATGCTAGTCTTGATTTCATATGTGTTGGCCGAGATGGTGGGGGCAACGATTCCGTTGCGGTTTTGAGGACGATGCGGAGCAAGAATCTCCATCATCGAGCGCATGTCATTGCCTCCACCATTGCGATTGTTATTCACGGGTTGCGTCGGCGGCCTTTGGTTGACCTCGGGCTGGTTAGCTTCATTTTTGAGGTTTGCCATTTTCTTTCTCCGAATCCTACAAAGAGTACGTTCAATTTCAAGATCAATAGGAACGAGAGTATCACTCCGGGATCGGGTGTGCATAAATAAATGAAATAAATTATAAACAAGAAAGAATATTGTTAGTAAAAAGTATATATAAAAAGTATATATAAACAATTTATACAAAAATAATGCTTAGACTAACAATAAAACGTTTTTGTCTAATATTGCAAGAAATTATAAATCCCCGGCAAAGGCGCCAAAAACTTGATGGGGGCGTACGGTAGAGCTCTTAAACGACGAAATGTATATTATGATAAGTGCGCTACGACTATGGATGTGATCTTCCTAAATGCTATATCTCTACTAGACGCCACTACTTAGGGGCAAGTGTACCCCGTCGTATCAAGTAATAATCCGGTTAAGACCGGGTATCGAATCCACGGGATTTATAACTACAAGTATTAAACGACTCGGTTTTATATGTTATCTAAGTGGCGAATACTTTGAGTTGATTCGGGGAACAACTACAAACTACTCCTAACTACGGGATAGACAAATTTATATAACAAAACTCTACGAAATGATGCGGATGGCGATAAGTTATAAATATGACAAATAATGACTCCCAATATATATACGGTTAACGATTTATTCTTGCAATGACGACTACGTGTAGTGTGACCGACCCGTGAAGTACTTAGACTACGTGGTTCCTAGTCAAGGCATGTCTAATGCTTGGGACTAGAAATTAGGGCCCGTAAGTTCCGTGGTTTGTCAATTCCTACAGTTTCCGGAGCGTCACTTCCGGTAAGGCAACACCTATATGAATCCCTAAAGATAGCCCGAATGGCGTCGGAAATCGCGTTCTCCAACACAATAATCAATTACGAGTATCAAAACAAGTAGCAAACATCAACACATATATAGAAAAAAAGATTATGAATCATAAATTATAAATATGGAGAATGTAAATATGAAATACAACCAAGCCTAGTACATAGGAAGAGTACAAGCTAATTAGCAAGTGAAAAGGGAAGAATCCACCCTCGGAACTAGCTAACCGGACTCAAGGCCGTCTCTTAGGACTTGGAGGTGGAGCTTTCGAGCTTGGTGAATAGAGATGGAACGGAACTTTGACGGAATGCCGGAATCAACGAACAAGCTCTCAAGGTGAAAGAGTTTTGCTATGTAAAATAAAATCTCAAACTATAAGAACTTAAACTATAGTAACAATTGTATATCAAAAAAGGTGTGTTTAAATGAGTGCTAGTCACTCCTATTTATACACATCAAGCTAGGGTAGGGTTGTAATTTCATAAGATACAAGTATGGAGGAACATGATTTCTGCAGATTTCCCATGATACGCCTCGCGTATAGTGGAGTACGCCCCGCGTATTTGCCCATTCCGTCAGAAATCTCCTGCATGTGGACCAAATCCAGATCTTGTTGTCTCAACCACGCCCTGCGTAGACTGGGATGCGCCTCGTGTGTTTGAGTTTCTGAGATTTTATTGCTTGAATTGGGTCTTTTACGCACCGCGTAGCTGAAGCACGCCTCGCGTAAATAAGTCTCTGAGTCTTTTAGGTCGAAGAACTTCCTTACACGCCCCGCGTGTAAGGTGGGATGCCCCGCGTAGGAGCAGTTGACTCTGGGAGACCATGCAGTTTGACTTTCAGGATTAGGCTTATCATTTCTGACATATGTCATACGCCTCGCGTGGAGGTTGATACGCCCCGCGTATCGGTGAGTAGATCCCACGTGGTGCCTATGGATTGAACAATTATTTCTGACCAAGTGTTCCACGCCCCGCGTGAAGGGTGATACGCCCCGCGTATGTCGGAGGATTTTCGCTCCTTGCTCGTACCTGAAATACAATTATCGAGAGCCGAGTTAGCTTGACGTTTTATTTTCTAAATTAATCAAAAATAAGGAAAATTAACCGAAAGTACGGAATTTATTTTTATTTCATTATTTTATTAAAACACTTTATTTTTGCAATTAAACTTATTTATTTCATCTAAAATTAAACCGTAAATCACGCTAAAAGATAGGGACGAAACGCCCCTAGCAATCATCGAGATGTTTTCCAACTTCTTCTTGTTTGACAAGATATCTTTTAAGAACTTTGCATATGTGGGCATCTGGGCAAGTGCTTCCACGAAGGGGATGTTGATATGCAACTTCCTCAAGGTGTCTAGCACTTTTGAATTTTTCTCTTCAAGCTTCTTGTTTATCAGCCTCGCCGGATAAGGTACAGGTGGCACATAGGGCAGAGGTGGTTTGTACCTCTTTCCTTGTTCCTCCTGGTCCTGATCAACGGTCAATTCTACCCCGACGGGCTCTTCTTGACTAGGAACAACTTGTTCTTTCTTTTCTTCAGCATTTTGAGAGGTACTTGCACACTCAGCATTTTTATCAGTTGGAAAAGGAGGGTGATTTTCCTTACCAGATCTCAGAGTGATAGCCATGACATCTCCTTTGGGGTTTGGTTCGGTGTTACTTAGCATTATCCCTTTTTCTTTTTGACGAGGATGCAGCAAGTTGATGGACCTGTGTCTCCATATTTTTTATTGACGCTTGTGTCTGCTTCATGAATTGCATCATCATGGTCTTCATGTCCTATTCTATATCTTCCTTTGGTGGAACTGGCTGCTTATAATGTTGTTGAGGTTGCCTCTGGTATTTTCCTCCTTGTTGCTGCTGATACCTCAGTTGTTCCTGCTGATTTGGCTGCCCAGTCCATCCGAAGTTCGGATGATTTCTTGTGGCTGGGTTGTATGTATTTGAGTATGGGTTTGGTGGGTTCCCTTGATTATATCCAGCATAATCACATTGCTCCTACTCACCTTTCCCTTGCTTGACTCCAGGACAGTTGATGTTGAAGTGAGGTCCTCCACAAAAATCACAAACATCATTGAACGGCGGTTCGCTGTGAATGGATGATACATTAATCTTGATGAGCTGCTTTGCAAGTTGTTCCACCTGGGTGGTCAGTTTTGACACAACATCATCATTCCCCGCTCTTTTTCCTTCACTTCTAGCTGAGTGCCAGTTATAGCTTGTGCTTACGACTCTCTTAATAAGGTTGTACAAGGCTTGTGGTTCAAGATCTTCGGGGTTACCATTGGCAATGGATTCAATCTGGATTTTATAAATGTTGGTGACTCCATTGTAAAAATTCTGTACTTGCATCCATATGGGGATGCTATGATTCGGTACCTTTTTTAGTAGCTCTTTGTACCTTTCTCATGCCTCGGCCAAGGATTCATCCTCTTCTTGCACGAAATGAGATACCTCATTTCTGAGTTTGATGGCCTGTCTAGGTGGAAAATATTTCATTAGAAAAGCACTGGCCATTTCTTCCCAAGTGGTAATGGTTCCTGGATGTAGGTTCTTTAGCCAGTTCTTTGCTTTATCTTTGAGAGAAAAAGAAAATAGCTTTAGCCTTATCACATCATCGGAAACTCCTCGGTTTGATCGGAAAGTGTTGCATAGTGTAATGAACTCCTGGATATGCCCGTTTGGATCTTCTGACTGGTATCCATTGAATTGCACTGCAGCCTGCAACATTTGTATCATACATGCTTTCACTTCAAACATGTTGTTCCCTTCGTTAGGCAACACTATGCACGACGAGTGTCCTTCTGTGGTCGGTCTGGAATAGTCTTTGATCCTCATAACTGGAGGATTGTTGTTCTCTCCTTCCTCCTCTTGGTTGGGTTGAACTGGTTGTTCTGGTGGTACTCTTCCAGCCATCCTTCTTTCTCTTTGTCGCTCTCTTTGTCTTGCTCGTCGAGCTCCCGCTCGGTTTCGTCTACACGTTCTCTCTAACTCAAGATCGATAGGAAAAACTGGTGGTCCAGCTCTGCGCATAGACAGTGGGAGCACTACTTCTGGCTGCCCTACTTAGCAAACAGATTAAAAACACCTTATTTCACAGAAATTTTTAGATAAATTTTGTTGCTTTCAATCCCCGGCAACGGCGCTAAAAACTTGTTGTCTTCTGAACAGACTCTAGCAAGTGCACTAGAAACAAGTAATAAAGTGATAAATAGAGTATCGTCTCCACAGGGATTGAAGACCAAATTTTTACTAGAAAAATCTTGTAGAACAGGGTGTTCGTGGTGTGTGAATTCTTTATAATGAGAGATATTGTGAAAATGTGACCAAGTCAATGAGTAAACTGATAAAAACGATTACTTGATAATGGATAAAAGGTAGAACAGGTTAGGCATAGCGGAACCGGTTACTTTAAGTCCCTAAACATCCTATTTATTCATGAATGGAGTAAAGTGAAGTCAAGGTTTCTGTTTTAATGCTCACTTAAGTCAACTCTCGTGTGTTCTTAAGATTCTAAGACTTACTACAACAATAAGCGTCCCTAAGGTTGGTTCTTTCTTGCATTATGATTGAAACAACATTTCAATAAAGAAAACCCTTGATACAACCTCCTAACGTTCCTGCTTCGGGGTTGGATGTTTGATAAAAAGGTCTGTGAAGATGAAAGCAGTTCCCTATCATTCATCTAACACTAGCATATATGCATAAGCAATGGAATAAAAAGCTTCATCAAACACTTCATAAATTAACAACATTCATTCATAAATAGAAAATAGAGAGCTTACATAATCGGCCCTAACTGGCCGAACCAGTTTAAAATGACTACTCACTCATACTACCGAGTGAACAGTCTACTTCCATTCTACAGAGCTCCATCAATGGAGTCATTATCTTCCTTGAGAGCTCTTCTCTCCACCAAAACGTCTATCTTTAGTTCATAAATAGAAAATAGAGAGCTTACATAATCGGCCCTAACTGGCCGAACCAGTTTAAAATGACTACTCACTCATACTACCGAGTGAACAGTCTGTTTCCATTCTACAGAGCTCCATCAATAGAGTCATTATCTTCCTTGAGAGCTCTTCTCTCCACCAAAACGTCTATCTTTAGTTCACAAAAAGGTATCTTTTCCTTTCCCCCACTACATCTATTTAAAGGAGAAAAGATCAAAACGGTACTGAAAGTATGTGATAAAAATATTACAAAAACCAACTAAATTGTTCATAAATCCTAGACTACTAGAAGTGGTTAAGATCCTTTTGACCCTTGAACACTCAAGGGTCGAACTTTCTTGTCATCATGCTTCTTTTTAACTGCTCTTATCTGCCTTTCCTGCCTGCCGCTCCTGCCGTTTGTCAAGTCGCCATCCGTCATCAGAAATTGCAGCGTTAGACCGCTGGATCATAGGTTGCTCATCTCCTCATGGTTTGTGCAAAACAGGCTGCTTATAGTCTGTTTGACTTAATCTTTCCAAATCTGCACAAAAACACGTATAAGGCCTTCTTTCACGTAAATTAACCCTAAAAACACCATAAGTTCATCATAAATAATATGTTAAATTGTAGTCAAATTCATGCCTAACAATGGGCTCTTGGCGAAATAAAAGATAATGGCCCACATTAATAAACAAAATTATACATAAAAATTTAAAATATATTCCAATAAATAATAAATAAATAAGTATTTCTTGTACGGTACGTATTATTACGTTCTCCAAATATACTTTTATTTATCCAAAATCAAAAAGATATTTCAATATTTTTTAAATTAGTTTTTAACATATATTCAAAAAATCAATTGGACCCTTTTGAAGTTTAAAATGTCAATTGTATGGACCTTTAAAGCCTAAATAGTATTAATATATGTATATAAAAGAAATTACTCCATATATTTATAGAGCTAAAAAAATCTTGAACCTTTTTGAAGTCTAAAATATCAATTATTTGAAACTTTTATAAACTAAGGGGGCGTTTGGTTTGGGGTCTTTAGGAATGGGAATGAGAATGAGAATGTGAGGGTTTCATTCCCTTTGTTCTTGTTTGTTTACAAAAAAAAAAACTCATTCCCTTTACCCACTTTAGGTTAAAGCATTACCCTACTTTAGGTTAAGTCATTACCCCATGCCCTCTAGGGAATTGGATTCCTTTTATCTCATTCCATTTCCTAAATATATCCAAACACATAGGGGAATTAATGGTTATTCCTTTCATTTCCTTTAGTTTCCCTTTCTTGATTCCTTTTCTCTTACCCCTTGTGAACCAAACGCCCCCTAAATACTATTGATATATGTATATAAAATCCATATATTCATAGACCTAAATAAAAATTGGGCCCCAGCAGCTTTGGGCCCTAGGCTGGCCCTGACTGCAGGTGGAAACATTCTCATGAACCATACTAGAGGTGTTCATCGGTCAGTTCAATCTAAAAATGAACCAATCCGAAATAATCGGAAACTGAGTAACCTTAAAAATAAAAACTGAATCTAACTAAATAACAATAAATAACCGAACCAAACCGAATTGAATAATTTAGTCGATTTGGTTCAGTTATTCGGTTTTCCTTACACTAATAATATTATTTACTAATTAATATAATATTACACACTGTAACATACTGTTTAGTCCTTGTATTTTCAAAACACACTGTTTAGTTCCTGTGTTTTAAAAAACACACTGTTTAGTCCTTGTATTTTCAAAAACACACGGTAAGGTTCCTAACCTTTTTCTCAATGAACTGTTTAGTCTTTCCGTCTGTTTGTTAAAATTTTTACCATTTAGGAAAACGGTAGGGACTAAACAGTTCACCAAGAAAAACGTTAAGGTCATCGAGAAAAATGTTAGGGACCTTACTGTGTGTTTTTTAAAACACAAGGACTAAACAGTGTGTTTTTTAAAACACATGAACTAAACAGTGTGTTTTGTCAAAATATAGAGACTAATAAATTAATTACCCATATATGCATGAGTTCTTTTTTAAGTTCTAATGAGTGAGTTAATTATGTTTTATTAATTGCATATGATTACTTAGAAAAACTAAACATCTTTTGAACAAAAAAAAATGTATTAATTACGTCTTATCCTATGCCTTATGGCATAGGTTAGCCGGACCGATCCTTAAAATATAGAATCACTAACTGAATTTTTATGTTGAATGTTATTTAATAGATAATATACTAGAAAGTTAATTCAAGTAAATTAAACTCAACAAATTAAAAGAGTATATACAATAAATTAATAAGAAAAATGGGTAATTCTGTACTACTTGTGAATGAAAGTTCCGTTTTGATAACAAAGAATAAAATAAAATAAAACCTATAAGAGTTAACGTTAGTATTTTGATTTTGATGTTTAAAGTTCCATAATAATTTTTTTCTCTTTTTCAAGAAATCAATATTTAAAATATTAATTGATGGTAGCAATTATGATATATTTAAAAAATATAAATAAAAAATTACTTATTTATTATATATGGGGTTCCAATTTTTTGGAGCTCTAGGCGGCCGCCTTTATTGCCTAAAGGTAGAGACATCCTTGAACGTAATTAAATCAAAATATTCAAAAATAATAAGCACAATTTATGAATAATCATGCAATGTTTAAAAGTAAATTATAATAAAACAAAAAAAAAGAATGTTTTTGTTCACGTAGCTTAGGCGGCGCCTAGGTGTGTCCAGGCCGCTTAGATGGAGCCCATGCGGTTAAAATTCACCTAGGGGCTAGAAAAACGTCAAATGAGACTAGTCGGAGAAAATCAAGGCTGATTATTGATTTCGGGCACCTAGGCGGTCCAGACATCCTTGATTTTGAATAGTTGTTGTTAATATGTAAAATTCTAATATGTAAAAAAAAAACAACGTATTTTCACGTACCTATGATTTTGTTTTTCAAACGGGAACTATTGTTTTCGTTTTGCTAAAAGTTTTGATCTTTTAGTTTGATAATATAGAAATTACAGTTAACGACCCAAAAATAAAAAATTCTAAGAATTAAAGTTGTTTAGTGATTAAAATTTTTATTTTTTAAAATTGTGGTTTTTTTGAAACTTTCTCTTAATGATTTCAAACATAAACAGTGAAAAATTACTTAGAATTTTTAATTTTAAAAATTCCTAGAAAAAAAATTTCCATATTACATTAAAAAAACAGTTGTTTCTTGAAAAGCTTCAAAAATGAAAAGAATATTTGTAGAAAAGCTTCCAAAATGAAAAGCTGCAAAGCCCCTTTGTACTCTGTGGCTACTTCAATCTTTCGCTTCCTCTTATTCTTCTTCCTGTTCAATTCTTTTGAGACTCGCCATGGCTGCTTCTATTTCTGGATCGAACATCGTCGCCTTCAAATCTGCTGGAATCTCGTCCAATTGCGGAAGTTCTTGTGACCGTAGAGTATGCCAGTTCCGGAATTTGTCTTCAATTGCAGTGGCCTACTTCACAGAACAAGGAACTCGTTTGCTGCTTCAGGTATTGCTTGGTATTTTAAGAATGTGCCATTTTTTTCTAGAAAGAACACTGGGTTTCAAATGTAGGGCTTATTAATTTGGGGATTAAAGTCGTGGTTGGAGATTTTGAATTTCTTAATTGAAAATTAAGATTTGAGAAATACATGAATTTTTAAAGAAATTTAGAATCCTAGTTGTATTAGAAATGCTTCTAATCTTAAGTTATAATTAGAATCCTAATTGTACTTGGATTAGGATACTTGCGCCTTTTCCTAATATAAATAGTTTCGTTTTATCTCTTCTATTCTCATAAAGACATTCTACTCTCATAAAGACATTACGAATTGAGTTTTGAGGAAGATAAGATGTTGGGTTATTTACCAGATGAAGTTTTGGCAGAGAATCTATTGTGGAGGCTGCCGATAAAGTCCATTATCCAGTGCAGGTGTGTCTGTAAATCATGGCGTTCTCTCATCACAACTCCTCATTTTATTTCAACCCACCTTCGCAATACCAAAACCAAAACCCACATATTTGTGCATCAACAGGGCAAGAGAACTGGAAGTTACTCATTTGTTTTTGACAATGACAATCAAGATTACCTTCGTCCTATATCACCCTATCTTCCTCATCCTGCTCCTGGAACCTACTCTCGCATCCTCGGGTCCGTTAATGGTTTAATGTGTATATCTGTTATTGCTCAAAGTACCGGTGTTCACATAGTTAACTTGATCCTCTTTAACCCTTCAATTCAACATTTTCTGTCAATTCCTCCACCTCACTCATATTCACTCTTCGGTTGGTATGTTACCGGCTTTGGATTTGATGAAAGGACGCAGGATTACAAAATCTTATTAATAGACTCCAGAGATGGTTTTGTCTACTCATCTAACTCGAATTGTTGGAGGAGGCTTATCACTCCTCCTGTCCACTTCTTTTGGGATTCAGAAGTTTTTGTGAATGGACGGATTCATTTGCTTGCCTTCCATAAAACACCTGTTAAATCCTATACGAATTCCATTATATTGTTTGATGTCAAGGATGAGACTTTTGGCCAGATATCATTGCCGGAATGTTTGGCAAATTCACATGATGCAGATATAACTATGATGGAATTTGGGGAATCATCAATTGCCCTGATTGAACGAACTCTGCGGGGTGTGACTCTCGATAAAGCAAACGATGTTGATACTACACCCTTTGCTACTGCTGAGATTGCTCACGTGGAGGAGGATGAGCTTGAATTGAAGCGGTCCAAACATGTTAGGAGTACAAAGGATATTGTTTAAGTTTATCCGTAGGACAATTATATCACTAGAAAGAAGCGTTCTTAAAATATAGTGGTTAAACTGGAGTGTTCTTTTTTTTCAAAGTTCTGTGCTGAGTGCTGCATTTAAATTTTTTTCTTTGACGAAAGGACATTGATATTGTTCAATGGAAAGTACATAAAATTGTATTTAACAATAACATTATTCTGGTCCTAAGTAAATCGATTTTATTTTTCTCGTAACAAATGATTGAATGAATTGCATTTGCCAACTTATTGGGAACATTCTATATCTGTTTACAATTTGATTTTTGGCTTGTATCTTCTTGGAAGTTGTTGAAAATGGACAGAAAAACAACTAACTTCAAACAACATATAGATCTTTATTATATAATGGTTTTCATGTATCATTACACCTAGAGACGTATCATAATCCATGTGATCTGAGCTCATTTCGTAGATGTTTTGACTGCATTGCTTAATACAGGGTATTGGACAAAAAATGCCTCTCGTCACTAACCTAAGTAAACAGGCCTATTTATTTTAATTAGAGTTTTCTTCTCTTCTTCTCTTTTGACATTCACACCTTCACATGGAAACATTACATGAACCTTCAAACAGATATCAGAAATATATATATATATATATATATATAATGATCCTGAATGGGGCTGTGGAGTGTATGTATATGGTTTAGTATATGTATATGGTTTAGATGGAGAATAACATGGATTAGGTGGATTTGGAGGAATAAGATTCATGAGTTTGTTTTAATAGATTGTGGAACATTCCTTCGGGCAATTAACAATATCACTAATTCAGCAAAACTGAAACAAACTAATTCAGCCATGTGTTTTTAATTCCACTAATTAATGAGGTTGCCAGGATTCGAACCCTCGACCGTTTGGTCCTAGAGTTTCTGATACCATGTCATGGAACCAATTGAACTAAAAGCTCAAGCTAATAATTAAGGCCCAAGCATATATCTTATATTAATCTCTGACATTCTGCTTGGAGGAAAATTACGGGTTGTGTGCTGTTTATATATATGTTTGTCTAGTGTTACTACTTACTGTTTCATTGATGGTGTTTTTGTTCAGTTCTGCTGCTCTAAAGGTCTGGTCTGGTTTTGTTACAACCAGGGCTTTTATTATAGGGTGCATAAGCTGGTTCAGCATCTAGGCTCTAGCTGGCTCGGTATACGTATTATGCGATACATCCAACGATCGGGGACTTGGATGATTTCGTTTTAACACATCAGGAAGCTGTTTGACTAAGTTTGCAGACTCACCAAATGTAAGGGTTACTCAATCTGACTTTCAGCTATAAAAGAGAGGAAGTTTGGAGTCGTAATTGGTGGCCAATTAATTGGGTTGGTGCCTTTTTTCTTCTTCTAATGTTATCAAAACCCCTTCTGTTTTCCTATTCCTGTGTTACGGATGAATTTTGATTTTCCTTCCATTTTATGGTTCATTTCGGGATGGGATGTTCATCATCAAAGTTCGCATATCTAAAGAACGATCATAGATATTTTGAAGGCAATTACATTTTATTTCTACCTTTTCTTTTCAAGGATGGCATTGCTTCAAGGCTAGCCATATTTCTTCAATGGGCGCTTTTATCAACCAAGTTATAAGTGGGTACAAAAAGACGGTCATTCACCTGGCCAGGTTCGTAACTTTTCTATTTTGTTTAGTTTTTGCACAGAAACTTTCAAATAGCTCACCATATTAGCTTTAGAATACTTGATTAAACTTAGAAGTTTTATACTAATCACAAGTTTAGACTGCAATGTTTTGATGAGCTGTATTGAAGAATGGAACACAGGAAACTAAACTAAAAACTCAAATAAAAACATTTTAAACAGCAAGTTTTGAGGTGCTTATCAATGGTGTGGATATCAGATATACGAGGTTATTGTATGTCTCTGTGGGCAGAGTACCTGGGCACTTTGGAGGAGGATTTGCGAAACGCATACTCGTCGATGCGCGAAACATGTGAATGAGATTGTTAAGCATATTTGTCCGGGGAAAGCATAGAAATTGAGGGGAAACTCGATACCATACCCAGTTCATGTAAGCGAAGATGGAAAAGTAACGGCATTGCTTGGACACGAGACATTTACGGATGTTCAATCTTCCGGATGTTCGACCGCATAACAGCTGAAGTATTAACTTTAAATGAAATTTAGACAGTATGTGCAAAGAAAAATTGAAACATGTACAAAGAAGTTGTTTGCAAGTGTATGTATGTAAAGTCGAATTATTGCTAAGTAGGCTATTCAATATCAGTTTTTGAGGACGATATAATATGATTCTCTCTAATTTTAATTTCTATTAATGGCATTTGTCCCCTATTCTAAATTAAAAGTACAATAGGAGACTATAAATGTAATTGTCCCTTACATTAGCTTCAAACTATGATTATGATTAAGGATCAAAACTATAATTTATCCTTAGCTATTTATATCCAAAACTCCATTTTTTTTTAGTGTGCATAGTATAATATCCACTCAAGGTGGTGCCCATATGCTTAACACTCCAGGTTTAGTCATAAATATTTAAGGGATAAAGCGTAAAGATACACCTAACGTTAACTATTAAGAGTAATTTTACTTCTGATGTCTAAAATGATGTAATTTTATCTCTAATGTGATAAATTTGGTCAATTTGTGAAATAATGCATAAAACTGTCTTTTCGGTCACAAATTTTATTGTCTATGTTTTATATGTGCGTTATTTTACTACTCATTAGTAACATATCACAAACACATTGATATACGTGAAAAAAATAAAATCAAAAATCAAAAAATTATATTGTATTTTGTACGAGTTTGACAGAAAATTTTAAATATTTCATCGTATATTCAACTCTTTTACTAAATTACAAAAAAAATGTGAAATTTTTTTTAGAACTAATCGGTATGTAACTAGTGCAGAATAAGTAGCGAAACATCTGTATTTTATAATGATATCTAAAATTAAAATTCTTCCTGATGGTCAACGTTAGAGGTATTTTTGCACCTTATTCTAATATTTAAAGGGATAATGGTCAAATTAAACCCTAAAGTTTCCAAACAAAATCAATTTTAGTTCTATGTTGTCGAAATTTTTAAAAACTGGTTTTACTGTTATTTAAGATATTTAGTGTATTATCAGTACAATTAAAAAAACATGTTAAAATGATAAAAAAAAAAAATAAGTCTGTTATATAAGTTAATCATAAAAAAAATTGTCAAATCGTCTAAAATGTTTATAGTGTTATACAAATAACCAACAAAAATTGTACAAAACTGATTGAATGTATCGACAAACTTGTTTGGAAGGTCCGATATCACAGTTAAATACAGTAACCCAACATTTTTAAGTTTTTGGCAATGTAAGGCTAAAATTGATCTTACTTAAAAATATTATGATTAAATTTACTATTTCGTACATTATGACTCAATATGTATTCCTCTTAAAACGTTAAGGTTAAATTTGGTCATTGTTGTATATTTAAATGATGAAGAAGGCAATGGCTTTCTTTATAACATACTTGATGTTATTTCAATACTGTTAGACTGACTACTTGGATCGGGCCTTCTCCAGCGAATCAGAACATGGAGCCTAGGAATCCTTCACGCCACTCCTTGTCCTTTTAAAAAAGAATCTTGTGATATTAAGTATGTGCATCTAAATTGGGAGTTTGTATCTTATTCCAATCAGATTTTTCCCCATTCATCTATGTGCGGATCCAGGGGCAGAACCAACCCGGCAGGCGGCCGGAGAATTGAGAAATTTTTTTTTAGTAACGGTGTCTGGTAATATTTTGAAGAGAATTATATTGACTTTATGTAATATTTTTCAATGTTTAAAAGTAGATGAGATGGTTAAGGATATTTACTTTTATTTGAAAGATCCTGTGTTCGACTCCTTTCAATCTCATTTTCTTTTAAAAAGTTTGTATTTATTTTTATTTTATTTTTCAATAATTATAAAAACATGTTACCATTATTAATTAATTTAAATGGATTATTTATTTTTATTTTGATAACACTTTTGAATTCATTTTTAATATGTCTTTACTATTAAAATAAAGTAGACATATTTAATATTCATTTTTATTATGTCTTTACCATTAAAAAAAATAAACATGTTTAATTTTCTATTAGTTCAATGCTAGTTTACAAAAAATGATAACATTTTTACAGTTTTAATACGTTGGAGGCTAAAAAAAATTTACGCAGCCTTAACGGGCTGGACTTTAAAAAATTTACCGTCAACCGCACAGTTAATTTTGATTTTTTTTTTTGACGTTTTGAAATTTTTTTTACTGATATGTTTAAGCCCCGGGTCATCCGGAGTTCTGGTTCCGCCACTGTGCGGATCCCTACATGTATCGAGGAATTTCCATCGAAAAAAATATTGATATGAATTTAATTTTTTTTACTAAATCTATATATAATATAAAACAGTAACGATGGAACTGAGGTGTCACTTCCTCCTTTTTTACTGATAAAAAATATAATATAAAATATAATATATTAACTTTAGTTATATTATTATATTTATTTATAAAAAGATTATTTTATCTGTACTATATCTAAAAGATCTACATAATTTAAATTAATCCCTACAATCTCTCTAATTCTCTGCATATCTATATCTAAAAGTTATACATAATTTAAATTAATCCCTAAAATATCTCTAATTCCCTGCATATCTATATCTAAAAGTTCTACATAATTTAAATTACTCCCTAAAATATCTCTAATTCTCTGCATATCTATATATTATATAATATAAAACAGTAACGATGGAGCTGATGTGTCACTTCCTCCCTTTTTACTGATAAAAAATATAATATAAAATATAATATATTAACTTTAGTTATATTATTATATTTATTTATAAAAAGATTATTTTATCCGTACTATATCTAAGAGATCTACATAATTTAAATTAATCCCTAAAATCTCTCTAATTCTCTGCATACCTATATCTAAAAGTTCTACATAATTTAAATTATTCCCTAAAATCTCTCTAATTCTCTGCATATCTATATATAATATAAAACAGTAACGATGGAGCTGAGGTGTCACTTCCTCCTTTTTTACTGATAAAAAATATAATATATTAACTTTAGTTATATTATTATATTTATTTATAAAAAGATTATTTTATCCGTACTATATCTAAGAGTTCTACAGAATTTAAATTAATCCCTAAAATCTCTCTAATTCTCTGCATATCTATATCTAAAAGTTCTACATAATTTAAATTAGTCCCTAAAATCCCTCTAATTCTCTACATATCTATATATAATATAAAACAGTAACGATGGAGCTGAGGTGTCACTTCCTCCTTTTTTACTGATAAAAAATATAATAAAAAATATAATATATTAACTTTAGTTATATTATTATATTTATTTATAAAAAGATTATTTTATCCGTACTATATCTAAGAGATCTATATAATTTAAATTAATCCCTAAAATCTCTCTAATTCTCTGCATATCTATATCTAAAAGTTCTACATAATTTAAATTAGTCCCTAAAATCCCTCTAATTCTCTACATATCTATATATAATCTATATTCTATATTATATATACTTATAAAATTGAATAGCATGAACAGTGTTTCAATTGAATTTTTTTTCCAATTACTTCCCATTTTACCCCTATAACTTATTCCCCTTTTTAGCCTTCCAAATCCCACTTCAATCCACTAATTTCCACTGCTGCCTTCCAGTATTTTCATGTTTAAGTTTCCAATTTTACCCTCCTATCACAATACTCTTCTTGCTAATTTCTTTCATTTTGAGTACCCACCTAATCTAAAACGACACCGTTTATCTTCCCTCCCTTCTATATTCACCTGCTTCAATTTTTTTTATGACACCTGCTTCATTTTTTAATCAAAACTTGCTTCATTTTTTTAATTCTCTTTTATGCTTTTTCTCTTGCTCTCAACTCTATATCTCTCCTAAATTTACTTAGCTTTTTCTATCAACTCAAATCAACGGAAAACATTTTTACCTTTAGTATACAAATTTTTCAAATCATTTTAAAGAAAAAAATAATGATAAAAATGATAGATTTTGAAATATAATTATAATGTTTTTTTACATTAATTTCAATAAATAAAATAAGATAATTTTAATCTTAATATATGTAAAATTGTGCAATTATAGGTCTTGATAATAGATCTTGATGCCTAAATGTTTGTTAAATAGTATCAATTTAGATTTAAGGTCTATTACCCAGAGCTATAATTGCATCATTTCATAAATATTAAGGCTAACATGATGCTATTTTTTTAAATTGAAATTTCCATTAAAACTTCGAGTCTATTTTGATAGACTTATTTCATTATATTATACAAAAATTTGGGTTCATTAATCCAATTCATTCTCTCTACCAAAAAGAAACTATTTAAAATATTTTTTTTAGCTGGTAAATTGTGAGATTTCCTTATAATTGATATTTTGAGGAAAATATATATATATCAGGATTTTATGAAAAAATAATTCGTTACATTTAACATATTTTAACTTTTCTAAAAAAACAAAATTTTAACTAAAATTACAATAAATTGCACTATTAAAGAACTCAAGTTGCAAATTATTTAATTAATTTACTAACCAGGTTAAAATTTATAATTCAATGTAACACAATTTAAATTAATTATTTCCCGAAGCGAAGCAAGGGTCACTTTCTAGTATAATATAAAACAGTAACGATGGAGCTGAGGTGTCACTTCCTCCTTTTTTACTGATAAAAAATATAATAAAAAATATAATATATTAACTTTAGTTATATTATTATATTTATTTATAAAAAGATTATTTTATCCGTACTATATCTAAGAGTTCTACATAATTTAAATTAATCCCTAAAATCTCTCTAATTCTCTGCATATCTATATCTAAAAGGTCTACATAATTTAAATTAGTCCCTAAAATCTCTCTAATTCTCTACATATCTATATATAATATAAAACAGTAACGATGGAGCTGAGGTGCCACTTCCTCCTTTTTTACTGATAAAAAATATAATATATTAACTTTAGTTATATTATTATATTTATTTATAAAAAGATCATTTTATCCGTACTATATCTAAGAGTTCTACAGAATTTAAATTAATCCCTAAAATCTCTCTAATTCTCTGCATATCTATATCTAAAAGGTCTACATAATTTAAATTAGTCCCTAAAATCCCTCTAATTCTCTACATATCTATCTATATATAATATAAAACAGTAACGATGGAGCTGAGGTGCCACTTCCTCCTTTTTTACTGATAAAAAATATAATATATTAACTTTAGTTATATTATTATATTTATTTATAAAAAGATTATTTTATTCGTACTATATCTAAGAGTTCTACAGAATTTAAATTAATCCCTAAAATCTCTCTAATTCTCTGCATATCTATATCTAAAAGTTTTACATAATTTAAATTAATCCCTAAAATCTCTCTAATTCTCTACATATCTATCTATATATAATATAAAACAGTAACGATGGAGCTGAGGTGTCACTTCCTCATTTTTTACTGATAAAAAATATAATATAAAATATAATATATTAACTTTAGTTATATTATTATATTTATTTATAAAAAGATTATTTTATATGTACTATATCTAAAAGATCTACATAATTTAAATTAATCCCTAAAATCTCTCTAATTCTCTGCATATCTATATCTAAAAGTTATACATAATTTAAATTAATCCCTAAAATATCTCTAATTCCCTGCATATCTATATCTAAAAGTTCTACATAATTTAAATTACTCCCTAAAATCTCTCTAATTCTCTGCATATCTATATATTATATAATATAAAACAGTAACGATGGAGCTGAGGTGTCACTTCCTCATTTTTTACTGATAAAAAATATAATATATTAACTTTAGTTATATTATTATATTTATTTATAAAAAGATTATTTTATCCGTACTATATCTAAGAGATCTACATAATTTAAATTAATCCCTAAAATCTCTCTAATTCTCTGCATACCTATATCTAAAAGTTCTACATAATTTAAATTAGTCCCTAAAATCTCTCTAATTCTCTGCATATCTATATATAATATAAAACAGTAACGATGGAGCTGAGGTGTCACTTCCTCCTTTTTTACTGATAAAAAATATAATATATTAACTTTAGTTATATTATTATATTTATTTATAAAAAGATTATTTTATCCGTACTATATCTAAGAGTTCTACAGAATTTAAATTAATCTCTAAAATCTCTCTAATTCTCTGCATATCTATATCTAAAAGTTCTACATAATTTAAATTAGTCCCTAAAATCCCTCCTAATTCTCTACATATCTATATATAATATAAAACAGTAACGATAGAGCTGAGGTGTCACTTCCTCATTTTTTACTGATAAAAAATATAATATAAAATATAATATATTAACTTTAGTTATATTATTATATTTATTTATAAAAAGATTATTTTATATGTACTATATCTAAAAGATCTACATAATTTAAATTAATCCCTAAAATCTCTCTAATTCTCTGCATATCTATATCTAAAAGTTATACATAATTTAAATTAATCCCTAAAATCTCTCTAATTCCCTGCATATCTATATCTAAAAGTTCTACATAATTTAAATTACTCCCTAAAATCTCTCTAATTCTCTGCATATCTATATATTATATAATATAAAACAGTAACGATGGAGCTGAGGTGTCACTTCCTCATTTTTTACTGATAAAAAATATAATATATTAACTTTAGTTATATTATTATATTTATTTATAAAAAGATTATTTTATCCGTACTATATCTAAGAGATCTACATAATTTAAATTAATCCCTAAAATCTCTCTAATTCTCTGCATACCTATATCTAAAAGTTCTACATAATTTAAATTAGTCCCTAAAATCTCTCTAATTCTCTGCATATCTATATATAATATAAAACAGTAACGATGGAGCTGAGGTGTCACTTCCTCCTTTTTTACTGATAAAAAATATAATATATTAACTTTAGTTATATTATTATATTTATTTATAAAAAGATTATTTTATCCGTACTATATCTAAGAGTTCTACAGAATTTAAATTAATCTCTAAAATCTCTCTAATTCTCTGCATATCTATATCTAAAAGTTCTACATAATTTAAATTAGTCCCTAAAATCCCTCCTAATTCTCTACATATCTATATATAATATAAAACAGTAACGATAGAGCTGAGGTGTCACTTCCTCCTTTTTTACTGATAAAAAATATAATAAAAAATATAATATATTAACTTTAGTTATATTATTATATTTATTTATAAAAAGATTATTTTATCCGTACTATATCTAAGAGTTCTACATAATTTAAATTAATCCCTAAAATCTCTCTAATTCTCTGCATATCTATATCTAAAAGTTCTACATAATTTAAATTAGTCCCTAAAATCTCTCTAATTCTCTGCATATCTATATCTAAACGTTCTACATAATTTAAATTAATTCCTAAAATATCTCTAATTCCCTGCATATCTATATCTAAAAGTTCTACATAATTTAAATTAATTCCTAAAATCCCTCTAATTCTCTGCATATCTATATTCTATATAAAACAGTAACGATGGAGCTGAGGTGTCACTTCCTCATTTTTTACTGATAAAAAATATAATAAAAAATATAATATATTAACTTTAGTTATATTATATTTATTTATAAAAAGATTATGTTATCCGTATTATATCTAAGAGTTCTACAGAATTTAAATTAATCCCTAAAATCTCTCTAATTCTCTGCATATCTATATATAATATAAAACAGTAACGATTGAGCTGAGGTGTCACTCCCTCCTTTTTTACTGATAAAAAATATAATATAAAATATAATATATTAACTTGAGTTATATTATTATATTTATTTATAAAAAGATTATTTTATCTGTACTATATCTAAGAGTTCTACAGAATTTAAATTAATCCCTAAAATCTCTCTAATTCTCTGCATATCTATATCTAAAAGTTCTACATAATTTAAATTAATCCCTAATATCTCTCTAATTTTCTGTATATCTATATCTAAAAGTTCTGCATAATTTAAATTAATCCCTAAAATCGCTCTAATTCTCTGCATATCTATATTCTATATATAATATAAAACAGTAACGATGGAGCTGAGGTGTCACTTCCTCCTTTTTTACTAATAAAAAATATAATATATTAACTTTAGTTATATTATTATATTTATTTATAAAAAGATTATTTTATCCGTACTATATCTAAGAGTTCTACAGAATTTAAATTAATTTCTAAAATCTCTCTAATTCTCTGCATATCTATATCTAAAAGTTCTACATAATTTAAATTAGTCCCTAAAATCTCTCTATTTCTTTGCATATCTATATATAATATAAAACAGTAACGATGGAGCTGAGGTGTCACTTCCTCCTTTTTTATATCATTAATTATAATTATTAATTATATTTTTGTTAATATTTATATATTAAGATGAATCCGTGCATCGCACGGGTCAAAAACTAGTTTGTTATATATATATAACCAGTAAAACTGATCATACAATAAGCTTTACTGGTTTTAAATTAAATGTATCTTTTCCTTCCAAAAAAAAATAAATGTATCTTTTTTTATATAAAAAAAAATTAAATGTATCTTTTGTATACTCTTTTTCATCGCCACATTCTCCATTTATTCTTCTTCTATCATAAAAAGTAAGGGTAATTAATTTATTAGTCCCTATATTTTGACAAAACACACTGTTTAGTCCCTGTATTTTCAAAAACACATGGTAAGTTCCCTAACTTTTTTCTCAATGAACTGTTTAGTCCTTCCGTCTATTTGTTAGATTTTTTACCGTTTATGACTTCATAAATGACTAAATTACCCTTTACTATTTACCTTCAAACTTTAGAAGGGGAAATTCAATTTAAAAGAAGAAGCTATTTGTATGGAGAACAAGAAAAAGAAAATACACAATGCTTACGAATTTGAACGATTAAGAAGAAAATCAAGAAGAAGAACACTCAAAGTTGATTTCAGATGCATTAAAGTTTAAAGCAAATGAAAAGAAGAACGCAAATCCAAATTGACTAACAAAATCTTCATGAGAGTCTAATGGCAGGGACTAAACAGTTCACTGATAAAAAAGTTAGGGACTAAACAGTTCATCAAGAAAAAGGTTAGAGACTTTATCATGTGTTTTTTAAAATACAGGGACTAAACAGTGTGTTTTGTCAAAATATGGGGACTAATAAATTAATTACCCAAAAAGTAATTATACATATATATAGGGTGTTGTTAAACTCAACCCCAAATTCCCACCTCTAGCCCCGTGAAAGGACGAAAATGCCCTTTCATGGGTTTTGGGGAGGGAAAAACTATTTATTTTGCCAATCCGACACGCGGGCGTGTGGATATCACGCCTCACCGCGTGGTCGGACGTGATGCTCACACGCCTGCCCTTGCGGTGAGGCGTGTGGCTATCACTGTTGAAACACCTTTCCAACATGATTTTGATTTGACAAAATTATTTAAGGTAATCCATGATTAAGATAATTAAATTTAAGTGCTTTGATTTAATTGTAGTAATGCGTTTGTTCAATGTTGAGTATAAAAATATTTATAAGAACAGGAATCAAGTTAGACAAAACATAGTCAGCATGATAGCATAGCACGGGCTGAGTAAAGAATAACTCAGTACGAAAGAAGGAAAGTCTTCTTCAGAACTGAAGCTTACAAATGAAGCTGATCACAGAAGCTGAGTAAAGAGCAACTCAGAATAAAAGAAGAGAAGTCTTCTTCAGAACTATATCTTGCAGAACGAAGCTGACCATGGAAGCTGAGTGAAAGGCAACTCAGCATCGGAATTGGCGATAATCAAAGACAACGGTTATCAAAGTCATGCGGAATAATTTTAAGTCAGCACCAATGATCTGTTTGCTAAAATACAAGATCCGATAACTGTCTGCACCAATAATAGAAACCTTGGAATTACGTAAAAAGTTAATTTCGAGATGCATGGGTCAAAAGTCCGCTGGCTAAATGACGAAACCTGCACTATAAGACAAACCTGCAAGAAGAAGACAAGCCTGGCGCCTGCGGAATTCAGACGATAGGATTGGCTTGCAAATCTGAAGCTGACCAGACCATGTCGCATGAAAAAGCCGTTTGAATCCAACGGATAATTCCGGATTCAAATCATTTCTGCTTCAGACCTCAACTATAAAAGGACAAGTACACTTCTTGGATCCTTTGCCGAAAAACACAAGAGAAAAAGCAGACATACAAAAGCACACCAAAACAAGAAAAAGATCTTACACCAAATTCCCATCTCTGTGTAAAAGCTAGAGTGATTTTTGTAATCATCTAAAGTGTTCTTTGTCTGAAAAAGAACAATTCTGTATCAATTGTAAAATTGAGAGTGTAGTGCTAAGTACTCGGTTTTAAGTACTCAGTGATAGAGAAATCTAGGTGCTCGGTTATAGCTCTTAGTAGGAGTTGAGTAGACGAATAGAGGACGGTACTCTTGCATATTCAACTGCCTTGTAAACGGTTTGTGCTCTACCTTTAAAGAGCTCAGTATTGGATTTAAAAAGCCCGGAGGGATTCTGGGGACTGGACGTAGGCGGAGAGGCCGAACCAGGATAAGTCGAGCTGAGTAATTTCTAACTCTCTCTCAATATACATCTGTATGTGTTGCTTGTTATATTTACTCAGTATATAAATTGTTTAAGCTGACACTGAGTAAATCAGAGTGCTGAGTTGGAAGCTGACCACAAAAGTGTCATTTCCCAACTCACAAGTAAAACAGCTCTAGTCAGTATCTGACTAAAACTATCTTACGTCTCACTCGGCCGTGCTGACCAAAGCTGAGTTGTAAAACTCAAACAATTATATTAAGTCAGCATAATTAAAACGAAAAAGTTATATTAGTTCCTAACCCCCCCCCCCCTTGGAACTAATCACACGGGACCAACAAGTGGTATCAGAGCCTAATAGCTCACTACTCAAAGATATAACTATCTTGAGCTGATCTCGATAAATGGCTGAGAACAGCACTCGTTTCCTTCTAGGGAATCAAACAACGTAGATACTCCCTGAAGGATTATCAATTAGTCGGCCTCCTCTATTCTTTGGATCTAATTATACATTCTGGAAGAATAGGATGAAGAACTTTATTCAAGCCACAAACATGAGTGCATGGCTTGCAATAGTTCAAGGCCCATATGTGCCGTATAAAACTGTTAACGATGAGAAAGTTGTTAAGAGTTAAACTGAGTGGTCAGAAGATGACTTTAAGAAATTACAAAATAATGCTTCGGCTATCAATATGCTTTACTGTGCTCTAGATGCTGCAGAGTACAATAAGATTTCAGGTTGCGAGTCAGCACAGGAGATATGGAAAAAGCTGGAGGTGACCTATGAAGGCACAAGAAAGGTCAATGAGTCCAAAGTGAACCAACATATGAGACTATACGAGCTGTTCTAGATGAATGAAAATGAAGACATCTCGGAGATGAACTCAAGGTTCACCAATATTATAAATGAGCTCAAGAGGCTTGGAAAGAACTTCACCGAAGAGGAACAGGTGAAGAAAATATTAAGAAGTCTTCCCAAAAGCTGGCAAGCTAAGAAGACAGTTGTGGAAGAAGCTCGAGACTTGACCACGTACAAATACGACGAGCTGATCGGATCTCTGCTGACTCATGAGATCTCTATGAAAAACTTTGAAGCAAAAGAAAAGTCAGAAGACAAGAAGCATAAATCTCTTGTCATGAAAGTTGATTCAACCGAAGCTGACTCATCAGATGATGAGGAGATGGCCATGTTTACAAGAAAAATGAAGGAGTTGTTCAGAAAGAACGACAGGAATAGCAAGAGGCCATACAAAAGAGGCGACAGGTACAAAGCTTAGTCTAGTGACAGCAGATATAAAAAGGACAGCTCCAAGCCTGTCACATGCTTCGAGTGCCATCAAACTGGGCACATTAAGTCAAGCTGTCCCAACTTAAAGAAAGAAAAGAAGGGAAGCAAAAAGGCAATGGTGGCCACATGGAGTGACAGTGATGAGTCAACATCATCTGAAGCTGATGCCACCGAGTCAGCAAACATATGCTTCATGGCCGATGATGCTGCTGACCACACTCAATCTGAGCAAGCTGACCTCTCTGACGGTTCTGATCAAGAGGAACACTCCAATGAGGTAGCATCTCTATTCTTGCTTAGAAATGAAATGGTTACCGCCCTGAGTGATTTGTATACACTGACTAAAAAGTGTAACAAGAAAATAAAAGCACTCGGCAGGCGATGTGACGAGATTGAAGAGATCAAACTGAGTGACCTTCGATATCTCCTCCAAGACAACTCAACTTTGCATGACAACATGGAAATCATGCACAAGTTTATCTCGGAAGTCCAATCAGATTCAAAGAAACTGAGAAAGGATGTCACAACCCTACAGAACCAAACAAAAGGTTCAACTAAAAATAAATCCCACGCTGAGTACTCAGGTACAGATCAGCGTAGATAGTTCACTCAGTGTGACTGTTGTAGGAAAAGAGGACACACAGTAGATGTGTGTTGGTATAAGAAGTGGACTGTCCAATGTGACTTCTGCGGAAAGAAAGGTCATACCACTAAGGTATGCTGGCATGCTCAGCATAATGGTGCTGACCAAAAACAAAGTCACCCCAAAAGGGTAACATTTTGTGACTACTGTGGTAAAGCTGGCCACACAATAAATATATGTCGTCACAAACTAAAACATGATATAGCACCTGTTTATGCTAACCAACGAGGACCCAAAAAGAATTGGGTACCTAAATATGAATAGTTTAAAATGCAGGTGAGCTTGAGATACGTGGAGAAGTCAAAACTGTGGTATATTGACAGCGCATGCTCGAGGCACATGACTGGTGATGAAACTTAGTTCATCACTCTTGAGCTTAAACGAGGTGGAAACGTAAGCTTTGGAGACAATAAAAAGGGGAAGATAGTAGGTTCAGGTACTATCGGAGGTAACCCCACTATTGAGTCAGTCTCCTTAGTTAAGGGTCTCAAATACAACCTATTGAGCGTAGCTCAGCTGTGTGACAACGGTAGATAGGTTATATTTGATACTACTCAGTGTCGGATACTCGAGGGAAAAACAAATAAATTGATTTTAACTGCCCCTCGTGTTGACAATGTATATATGTTGAGTTTAGAAAAACAGTTTTCCAAAAATATATGCTTAGTGTCTAAAGAGGATAACTCCTGGCTATGGCATATGAGACTTGGTCATGTAAGCATGGACCTCCTTGCCAAATTAGCTAGAAAGCAACTAGTTGAGGGATTGCCCAAATTGAAATTTGAGAAAGATCAATTATGTAATGCTTGTCAGCAAGGTAAACAAACGAAAAAGTCTTTTCAAAGTAAAAACATTGTCTCAACCAAGAGGCCATTGGAATTACTACATTTGGACCTTTTCGGACCTGTCCAGCCACTCAGCTTGGGCGGTAAGAAATTTTCCTTAGTCATTGTAGATGATTTCTCTTGGTATACTTGGATCATCTTGCTGAGTAGCAAGGATGAAACATTTGAGATGTTCACAACATTAATTAAAAAGCTTGAAAATGACAAAGACCTAAGAGTAGCTCATATTAGAAGTGATAATGGCGGAGAATTCAAAAACCAACAGTTTGATGAATTCTGTGAAGTCAGTGGTATTGACCACAATTTCTCTGCTCCTAGAACACCTCAACAAAATGGGGTTGTTGAAAGGAAGAACAGAACAATTGTCGAAATTGCTAGGACAATGCTGAGCGAAAATAGGCTTCCAAAGTATTTCTGGGGTGAAGTTGTTCACACAGCATGCTATATACTCAATAGGGCTTTAGTTAGACCTATTCTTAAGAAAACCCTATATGAACTTTGGAAAGGACGGAAGCCCAATATTGGCTACTTTCGTGCCTTTGGGTGTAAATGTTTTATACGCAATACAAAAGATAACCTTGTTAAATTTGATGCTAAAGCTGATGAAGCGATCTTTTTAGGGTACTCAACTAATAGTAAAGCATATAGGCTGTATAATAAACGAACTCAAGTTGTAAAAGAGTCTGTCCATATCGAGTTCGATGAAACTGACCCTGCAGGAAAGACAACTCAGTCTAACGAAGATGAACCAAGCTCAGCTTCTGCTGACCAAAATAGAACCTCTGAGTCATCAGTGCAAGGGCTGACCAAAGGTAAACACGAACCCGAAACTACCTTTGCTGACCAATATATTCCTGCAGAAATTGTAGAAACACCTATTCCAAACAACTCAACATTGCCCAAAGAAATCAAAATTCCAAGAGGACATTCGGAGAAGTCCATTCTTGATGCTGCTGACAACAAGCTGATGACAAGAGACCAGCTTAGATAGTATCTCAGCAATGTTGCATTCGTCTCAGTACATGAGCCAAAGAGTTTCGCTGATGCTGAGCACGACGAACATTGGATCAATGCTATGCAAGAGGAGCTTGATCAGTTCAAAAGAAATAAGGTATGGGATCTAGTACCAAAACCTAGGAATCAAAAGACCATAGGAACTAAGTGGGTCTTTAGAAATAAGCTAGATGAGCAAGGCAATGTAGTCAGAAACAAAGCCCGACTTGTAGCCCAAGGCTATAGTCAGCAAGAGGGCATTGACTATGGTGAGACCTTTGCACCCGTAGCTAGGTTAGAGGCTATACGTATTTTATGTGCTTATGCTAGTTACATGAATTTCAAACTATATCAAATGGATGTCAAAAGTGCTTTTCTTAATGGATTTATAAACGAAGAGGTATATGTTAGTCAGCCTCCTGGGTTTGAAGATCCAAAGTTTCCAAACCACGTTTATAAACTCAAAAAGGCCCTGTACGGCCTGAAACAAGCACCTCGTGCTTGGTATGAAAGGTTGACAAATTTCCTGCTGACCAGGAACTATGTTAGAGGCAAAGCTGACACAACCTTATTCATTAATAAGAAGGGTAAAAATACCCTGCTGGCACAAATTTACGTAGATGATATAATATTTGGTGCTACTGACGAATCTATGTGCAAAGAATTTAGCAAACGGATGCAAAATGATTTCGAAATGTCTATGATGGGCGAACTCAACTTCTTCCTTGGACTTCAAATCAAGCAAGGGAAGAATGGCATCTTTATCAGTCAATCTAAGTACGCCAAAGAAATGTTGAAGAAGTTCGATATGGAAGAATGTAAGCCCATATCAACCCCAATGGGTACTGATACTGTCCTCTGTGTTGACGAGAAAGGTAAGTCTGTAGAAAGCAAGTTATATCGAGGTATGATTAGCTCTCTACTCTATCTTACTGCCAGTAGACCTGATATTCAGTACTCAGTATGCTATTGCGCTAGATATCAAGCTGACCCCAGAGAATCACACTTTATAGCTGTGAAAAGAATTTTTAGATATTTGCAGAGCTCAGTTAATGCAGGTTTGTGGTATCCAAACTCAAATGACTTCACACTCATTGGATACACTGATGCTGACTATGGACGGGACAAGCTAGAGCGTAAGAGCACTTCTGGAGGATGTCACTTCCTTGGAAGCTGTCTAGTGTTTTGGTTCAGCAAGAAGCAGTCATCAGTTGCCCTGTCTACAACTGAAGCTGAGTACATTGCTGCTGGAAGTTGTGTGGCCCAAGTCCTATGGATTAAGCAACAGCTTGAGGATTATGGTGTCAAAACAGAAACAATTGAAGTCAAATGCAATAACAAAAGCGCTATTGACCTATCTAAGAATCCAATCCAACACAGCAGGATGAAGCATGTCAGCATAAGGCATCACTTCATCAGAGATCATGTACTCAAAGGTGAGATCAAGCTGACCTACGTACCAACAGATGAACAGCTTACGGATATCTTCACTAAGCCTTTAACCACATCAGAAATAAACTTAAAACCACCCCAAGTCGAGTGATATGTTTAGGATTGATATATCACTGTTGAGACTTGTATGTAACAATGTCTTCTGTCCGACAGAAAGCTGATCTCACAAGCTTCATATATACAGATATCTAGATAGTTACATAGATCCGATGAAACGTTGTTCATTAGGATTGGGGATCCGATTTGAGATAACAGGATGGGTAGATTCATCCTTGTCAACTGTTCATCTTATTGGTATTAATAGGTATAACTAATCCTCAGACTCAAAGGAATGTTAATTGGTCATCCTGAATTACTGAATGTGAGACTTTGATCCTGTGGTCCCACGATCCTTAACAGAGATGACTCTGGGGTGTGAACTGCAAAGGTTGGGTGTCACAGGAAGTAATTTCAGGGTAGTTATACATTGGATTGAGCATTTATCACTCCCGATTAATGGGAGATACATCCAAGGATCGCTTGTGGAAGACTTGACTCTAAACCCTTGCAAGGTGATAGCTTAAGAGTAGAAATACAGATTTCACTTAACCTATCTTTTTGAGTTGACTCGGCCAATAACAAGTAAAACGAACGTCTCGCTATATATGACTTGACATTACCCATAGTCATAAGATTCAGTTCAAGGATGTAGTTGATAAAGGATCGTATTATACCGTAACTAATACGGAAGGGTTAACGACAGAATCAACCTGTCTTCTTAACGGACTCTGGGGGAATGATTACAGACTTGCCAATAACATACTCTGTATATCATTCCGTTATGCAAGGGATTAAATATAATTCTTGAAGAAATTAATTTAATAGGTTGCATACGGCCAGAAGTAGTAAGGACCTAATGGATCACACATAAGACTTGGATAAGCATCAGCACATACGGGAGCACTAACTGGTATGTCACTCAAACCTTCAAACGTAAGAGATCTCCAAAAAGGATGGATTCGGTCAGCACGGACTGATGTGTCCGTGTCAATATACGTTTTAAGCTCACATGTGTTGGGGTTTAGTGTCCTATAGACAATTGTTCCAGGATACAAACTTAATGTAAATGAATTGTTCTTTATATCATTTGTTTAATGAGATATATGTTTTATAACTATATAAAGGCAATCCCTTTTAAGCACTAAATAAAGTCTAATAAAAGGAAATCCGTAAGTTTATTTAAAGTGATTATAAAGTGTTCATACAAGCATAAAGTGAGACAAAACTTTATAGTAAACTGATAAACTTAAAACCACCCCAAGTCAAGTGATATGTTTGGGATTGACATATCACTGTTGAGACTTGTATGTAACAATGTCTTCTGTCCGACAGAAAGCTGATCTCACAAGCTTCATATATACAGATATCTAGACAGTTACATAGATCCGATGAAACGTTGTTCATTAGGATTGGGGATCCGATTTGAGATAACAGGATGGGTAGATTCATCCTTGTCACCTGTTCATCTCATTGGTATTAATAGGTATAACTAATCCTCAGACTCAAAGGAATATTAATTGGTATTCTGGATTACGGAATGTGATTCTTTGACTCTAGTGTAACACGATCCTTAATAGAGATGACTCTGGGGTGTGAACAGTAGACGTTGGGTATCACAGGAAGTAATTGCGGAGTCGTTATATATTGGATTGAGCATTTATCACTCCCGATAAATGGGAGATACATCCATGGATCGCTTGTGGAAGACTCGACTCTAAATCCTTGCAAGGTGATAGCTTAAGAGTAAGAAATACAGATTTCACTTAACCTATCTTTTTGAGTTGACTCGGCCTGTACAAGTAAAATGAACGTCTCGTTATATGTGACTTGACATCACCCATAGTCATAAGATTCAGTTCAAGGATGTAGTTGATAAAGGATCGAGTGGAAGACTCGACTCTAAATCCTTGCAAGGTGATAGCTTAAGAGTAAGAAATACAGATTTCACTTAACCTATCTTTTTGAGTTGACTCGGCCTGTACAAGTAAAACGAACGTCTCATTATATGTGACTTGACATCACCCATAGTCATAAGATTCAGTTCAAGGATGTAGTTGATAAAGGATCGAATTATACTGTAACTAATACGGAAAGGTTAATGACAGAATCAACATGTCTTCTTATAGCTCTGGGGGAATGATTACGGACTTGCTAATCACATACTCTGTACATCATTTCGTTATGCAAAGATTAAATATAATTCTTTGAAAATTAATTTAATAACGTTGCATATGGCTAGAAGCAATAAGAACCTAATGGATCACACATAAGACTTGGAACCTAAAAGAGAGATAGATGTTAATTAATTGATAGAAGCCCAATTGAGCCCAATAAGGCCCATGGACATAAAGGGGATCGAAATTCATGTAGTGATATATATGAATAATTAATTTGATTTTGTTAATCCTAATTAGATTATGAATATGAATTAAATTAATTAAGAGATAATTAAGTTAGGAGTTTTAATTAGATTAATATACTCCTATTATTATCCAATGAGGTTATTATTTTTATCCTTAATATATTAGATATATAGTGAGATAATAATTAGGAATTCTATTCCGAATGGAATTCCTATTCAGTAACCTAATTCTATCTAACTAGGGATTAGATACAAGAGATTATAAATACCCCTTCCCTTGAGATTTTCGAAATCCAAGCAAGCCATACCATACTTGTGATTTTCGAAATTCACCTAGTCCAAGAGAGAGAAAATTCGACACCCCTAGTTCTAGGACGAGATTTTTCTACGGCTTCGTTTGATCAATTGATTTTCATCTATTTCTTTTATCCTTGATCTTGTGTTGATTAGTTAGAGGCAATCTACTTTGGTTGCTATTCAACGGTTGATACTAAATTAATCTTCCCGTGTTTTATTTCGTGTTTGGGAACTCGAAGAAGAAAAATAAACAAAAGGCAGAAATTCGTTTTACTAATCCTACATCAGGTCAGTTCACGATTTCGCGGATTCCCGGAGATTGAACCGTCGGATCGTCGCGAATTTTGGACAGGAGCTTCTAGACATATTCTTCCACGTTTCCACCGAAGGGATTGTCGTTCGAAGGTCTGGAAGGTCTGTTTCGGATAGGGGCAGATTGGTAGACAGTTTCTATCTCTTTTGAAGTTGTGGGCACTTCGTTTGCAACAGTAGATAGAACTTCTAAAAGGTATTTCTTCTTATCCTTCTTTATATGAAATAACGGTTAACGGATCTTGTGGTTAAATGGAAATAGGTTAAAAATTTTATATTTCTGCTGCTATACCTTAGCCTAATTTCCAACAGTGGTATCAGAGCCATCGTCAAATCCGTTATGAAAATTTAGAAGTTTTTCAATAGGATTGAATAAATATTTATAGTTAGGATTAATTAACAACTTGTTTTGATTAATTGATTCTAAAGATAAATAAGTTTTAATTAAGTGTTAATTAAAAGAGATTATGCGTATGTTCCTAATTATTTTGATTGATAATCATTATAACGAAATCTATTAGTTTTATAGTTAGATTGATAAAATCAGTTTTATTAATTCTAAAGATAAAACGGAAATCTATAGTAGTTTTTCCTATTTTCTGAAAATCGTTTTAAAACCGTTTTAGAACTGATATATATATATATATATATATATATATATATATATATATATATATATATATATTTAAAATCGTTTTTATATTTAAATATATATGTTTTAGAAATTGATAGTTTTCTGTTTTGATTATCGAATGAAAATCTGTTTAAAAGTTTGTTTTACCAATTTGTAAATCAAAATATTAAATGAATTAAAATCAAAATAATTGGGATGTGCATAATTAAAGTTTTGTATAGTTATATTAATCTAAAGATTAATATAAAAGATACGAAACTATTAGAAGTAAAATTGGATGAAAGTTAATTTGATATGTTAATGTGATTAACATAAATATTACATAAGATAGTTATGTATTCAACCAATTAAATTTATTTAATTGAGTCTATGCATGTTTGGAGTTATGGACATATTTGGACCCTCTTTATTCTTTTGGTATTTTTGAAATAGGGCCTGCGAGTCCTGCCTTTCTACTATCTATTGTAATTTCTCCTCTCATCTGATTCCCTTCAATTCAATTGAAGTTTTCTTTAGTAGTATAGAAATTAATATGTAATTTCAAGGCTCCATGGAGAAGACGGAGGACCTAAAGAGAAATATGTAATAGTTAGTATTTCCTTAGGTTTGCCCTTTTATTCCGTCTCTGGCTCGACGGAATAATTTAGATGATATGTCCATAACGCCAATGTATGTGAATGTATGTGTCTGATGTATGCTAAAGCAAATCAAGACTAAGTTAGATTATGAGACCTAAAATAAAATCCCTCATTAAAAAGTTAAGTAAATAAACAAGTTATTAAAATCGGTTGCCCCTCCCTAATATTATAATTCAGCCGGCAGTGCTGAGGGCTTTTAGGTTGTTGAGTAAACTCAAGCTCGGGGTCCTTTCAGTAACACCTGAATTATCGAAAATCATTTTTCATGAATATGGGGTAATACTTAAATTAGATTATGATAATTGGATGAGTAAACTCATGTTGTCATAAACTAATGGGCAAGACGGTTGGGATTAATATGAATAGCATATTAGTTACTAATGTGGTTAGTAACCCAATAACCTAGGAATCACATTAAAGATGTGATTGATTACATGAATCTACTTAATGAATGAGACTAGCTTGTTGAGTAAACTCAAGGCGAAATCTCAGGAGTTAGGATCCTAGCTCACTAAAGGATTTGTGAAATTCTTCGAATTAATATGGAGGGCTATTAATTTGGCAAAATAGTGGGAGCAATCTAAAATAAACTAAAAGGCCTATAATTTTAGATTGATATACTTTAAGCAAATGAATGACATACGTTTACTATTTCTCACTCTCAGGTTTAATTAAACCCACTCTTATAATCATGACTAAAACCAATCTGCAAAACATTCTTACCGATAACAAATTGAATGGTTCAAAATTCACCGACTGGTTTCGTAACCTCAAAATTGTTTTGAAGTTCGATAAAATAGGGTATGTACTTGATACATCGATACCCCCTCTCCCTGCTGATGATGCTCCCAT
This sequence comes from Euphorbia lathyris, assembly GCF_963576675.1. Taxonomy (NCBI): domain Eukaryota; kingdom Viridiplantae; phylum Streptophyta; class Magnoliopsida; order Malpighiales; family Euphorbiaceae; genus Euphorbia; species Euphorbia lathyris. Next base: position 81,697,332 of record NC_088914.1, on the reverse strand, counting down.
TGAGGAAATTGATGCTTACCAGAAGCATAAGGCTGATGATGATCATGCCGGATGCATCATACTTGCATTGATGATACCGGAATTACAAAGGCAACATGAGGAAATGGATGCATATTCCATCATCATGCACCTAAAGGAATTGTTTGGGAAACAAACCAGGTGCGAACGCTACGAGATATCCAAGTTGCTATATCGTAGTAGGATGCAAGATGGCACATCTGTCATGACACATTGTGTCAAGATGATTGGCTACATTACCAAACTTTCTAGTATTGGATTTGCGATGGATAACGAATTAAGTATAGACTTAATTCTTCAATCCCTCCCAGAAAGTTATTCACAGTTCATTATGAACTATCAGATGAATGACTTGCAAACCTCTCTTGAAGAGCTTGCAAATATGCTCAAGTCAGTTGAGCCCAATATGAAGAAAGACAAAGCCATACCGGCTCTTGTCATTGAGGGATCAAAGAAAAGGAAAGGGAGCTATCCCAATCCTAATTATCCCAAGAAAGGTAAGAAAGCCGTGCCCTACAAGGCTAAGGGAAAGGAAGTGAAGAAGTCCAAAGGAGAGTGCCACTTCTGTGGTAAAGATGGGCATTGGAAGAGGAACTGCAAGGAGTACCTAGCCTCCCTCAAGAAGGGAAATGGCGGTGCTTCAACATCTGGTATGTTTTATATTGAAATAAATACAGTTTCACTGTCTGAATCTTGGGTATTAGATACCGAATATGGATCTCATATTTGTACAAATATGCAGGAGCTAAATCAGACTAGGGAACTAAAGAAAGAAAGCATAAGCTTGCGAGTAGGAAATGGAGCAAGAGTTCCCGCCCTCGCAATTGGAGATTATGTTTTAAATTTGCCCTCTGGGCTTGTAATAGAATTAAGGAATTGTTTATACATTCCTCAAATGTCTCGCAACATTATTTCTATTAGCCGTCTTGTTGACGACGGTTTTCATATTTTAATAAAAGACAAGAGTTGCAATTTTTATAAAGATTCGATCTTTTATTTTTCAGGAATTTCACAAAATGGGATTTATGTGTTAGATAACAAAATTCCTGCTTTTGCAATTGATACCAAAAGACATAAGCTAGATAATTCAACTTACTTGTGGCATTGTCGTTTAGGCCACAAAAACAAGAGACGCATGCTAAAGCTATATTCAGATGGGCTTATAGATCCAATCGATCCCGAATCATTGGAAACATGTGAATCATGTTTAAAAGGTAAAATGACAAAGACACCCTTTAGCAATAAAGGTGAGCGTGTATCAGACACTCTAGGACTCATTCATTCAGATGTATGTGGTCCTATGTCAGTCCAAGTAAGAGGAGGATTCAGATTCTTCATAAGCTTCATAGATGACCATACCCGATATGGTTACATCTACTTGATGACGCACAAGTCATAAGCTTTTGAGAAATTCAAATGCTTCAAGAATGAAGTAGAAAATCAATTAGGAAAGAAAATAAAGACGCTTCGATCTGATCGAGGTGGCGAATATCTTTCAGATGATTTTCTGAATTATCTAACTGAATGTGGGATATGCTACAATGGACACCTCCCTATACACCACAACACAATGGTGTGTCCGAGAGGAGAAACCGTACCCTATTAGATATGGTACGATCCATGATGAGCATGGCCTTACTTCCAAAGACGTTCTGGGGTTATGCCTTAGAAACTGCCCTCTTCACCCTAAATCGAGTACCAACTAAATCCGCTAGTTCCACACCATATGAATTGTTCGTTGGTAGGAAACCCGTGTTTTCATTTATGAGAGTATGGGGTTGTTCAGCCTTTGTCAAACGCATTGCGTCCGACAAATTAGATTCTAAATCTGATAAATGTTTCTTCATTGGATACCCTAAGGAAACTATGGGATATTACTTCTATCATCCAGATTATCAGAAAGTAATCGTATCCAAGCACGCAACCTTCTTAGAGAAAGAGTTTCTCGAAGAAACACAAAAGGGAAGCATGATTGAACTTGACGAAGTTCAAGAAGAAGAAACACTGACTGAAACAACAGAGGCGGTTGAGGTACCCGAAGGAGTCCCATTAGATGAGACTCCAGTGCCACCTATTCGTAGATCATAAAGAGTTCGTGAACTCCCAGTTAGATATGGTTTTCTAGTGGGAGATGATAATGAGGTTCCCGTGTTAGACGACGAACCCGAAAACTACGAAGAGGCTCTTACTAGTCCAGATTCTAAAGCATGGCTTGAGGCCATGGATTCTGAAATGGACTCCATGTATACTAACCAAGTGTGGATTTTGGTTGATCCACCCGAAGGGATAATACCCATTGGGTGCAGGTGGATCTTCAAAAAGAAGACAGACATGGATGGAAAGGTTAGCACCTACAAAGCTAGGTTAGTAGCGAAAGGATATCGTCAGAAGCAAGGAATTGATTATGATGAAACTTTCTCACCTGTGGCTATGTCCAAATCAATCAGAATCATGCTTGCAATTTCCGCTCACTACGATTATGAGATTTGGCAAATGGATGTGAAAACAGCTTTCCTAAACGGAAACCTGCTTGAGGATGTATATATGATGCAGCCTGAAGGTTCCATATCGAAGGATGCAAATAAAGTTTGCAAACTTCAGAGATCCATTTATGGACTCAAGCAAGCATCTAGAAGCTGGAATAAGCGTTTTGACGAAACCATAAAACAATTTGGTTTTGAACAAAATTGCGAAGAAGCTTGCATTTATAAGAAAGCAAGTGGGAGCTCTATAGCATTTCTCATACTATATGTGGACGATATATTATTAATGGGAAATGACGTTGCTCTCTTATAGTCAGTGAAAGTATGGTTATCTGGTAACTCCTCAATGAAAGACCTTGGTGAAGCAGCTTATATACTTGGTATAAAGATCTATAGAGATAGATCGAGAAGACTGCTTGGTCTTTCATAGGCTACATACATTGAAAAGGTGCTAAATCGGTTTAGCATGCTTGAATCGAAACGAGGTAACTTACCCATGTTACATGGAGTAAAGTTAAACAATCATCAATGTCCTAAAACCGATGATGATAAACGACGCATGGCTGTAGTCCCGTACGCCAGCGCAATCGGTTCGATTATGTATGCTATGCTATGCACTAGACCTGACGTAGCGTTCGCGTTATCTGTAACGAGTCGTTACCAAGGGAATCCGGGAGACGAGCATTGCATTACCGTCAAGAACATTCTTAAGTACTTGAGAAGAACTAAAGATATGTTCCTAGTGTACGGAGAAGGTGATCTGAAAATAGAAGGATTTTCAGACGCAAGTCATCTCACAGATGAGAATGATTATAAATCCCAATCAGGATACCTGTTTATCTTGAATGGGGGCGCGGTCAGTTGGAAGAGTTCCAAGCAGGGAAGCGTAGCTTTCTCTACGACCGAGTCAGAGTATATCGCAGCTGCGGAAGCAGCAAAGGAAGCGGTTTGGATTAGAAAGTTCATTACAGAACTAGGTGTGGTGCCTGACATTGTCAATCCCATTACACTGTACTGTGATAACAATGGAGCCATTGCGCAAGCAAAGGAACCACGGTCTCATAATGCATCCAAGCATTACCTTAAGCGATACCACATCATTAGAGAGATTGTGGCTAGAGGAGATGTGAGAATAGAAAGAGTACCTACAGAGGACAATGTTGCAGATCCGTTGACAAAGCCTTTAACCCAGAGAATACATGATCGTCATTTAACTTCTACTGGGATAAGTTTTAGAAACAATTGGCTTTAGTCTAAGTGGGAGTATGTTGGGGTTTAGTGTCCTATAGACAATTGTTCTAGGATACAAACTTAATGTAAATGAATTGTTCTTTATATCATTTGTTTAATGAGATATATGTTTTATAACTATATAAAGGCAATCCCTTTTAAGCACTAAATAAAGTCTAATAAAAGGAAATCCGTAAGTTTATTTAAAGTGATTATAAAGTGTTCATACAAGCATGAAGTGAGACAAAACTTTATAGTAAACTGATAAACTTAAAACCACCCCAAGTCAAGTGATATGTTTGGGATTGACATATCACTATTGAGACTTGTATGTAACAATGTCTTCTGTCCGACAGAAAGCTGATCTCACAAGCTTCATATATACAGATATCTGGACAGTTACATAGATCCGATGAAACGTTGTTCATTAGGATTGGGGATCCGATTTGAGATAACAGGATGGGTAGATTCATCCTTGTCACCTGTTCATCTCATTGGTATTAATAGGTATAACTAATCCTCAGACTCAAAGGAATGTTAATTAGGATTGGGGATCCGATTTGAGATAACAGGATGGGAGATACATCCATGGATCGCTTGTGGAAGACTCGACTTTAAATCCTTGCAAGGTGATAGCTTAAGAGTAAGAAATACAGATTTCACTTAACCTATCTTTTTGAGTTGACTCGGCCTGTACAAGTAAAACAAACGTCTCGCTATATGTGACTTGACATCACCCATAGTCATAAGATTCAGTTCAAGGATGTAGTTGATAAAGGATCGAATTATACTGTAACTAATACGGAAAGGTTAACGACAGAATCAACCTGTCTTCTTATAGCTCTGGGGGAATGATTACAGACTTGCTAATCACATACTATGTACATCATTCCGTTATGCAAAGATTAAATATAATTCTTTGAAAATTAATTTAATAACGTTGCATACGGCTAGAAGCAATAAGAACCTAATGGATCACACATAAGACTTGGAACCTAAAAGAGAGATAGATGTTAATTAATTGATAGAAGCCCAATTGAGCCCAATAAGGCCCATGGACATAAAGGGGATCGAAATTCATGTAGTGATATATATGAATAATTAATTTGATTTTGTTAATCCTAATTAGATTATGAATATGAATTAAATTAATTAAGAGATAATTAAGTTAGGAGTTTTAATTAGATTAATATACTCCTATTATTATCCAATGAGGTTATTATTTTTATCCTTAATATATTAGATATATAGTGAGATAATAATTAGGAATTCTATTCCGAATGGAATTCCTATTCAGTAACCTAATTCTATCTAACTAGGGATTAGATACAAGAGATTATAAATACCCCTTCCCTTGAGATTTTCGAAATCCAAGCAAGCCATACCATACTTGTGATTTTCGAAATTCACCTAGTCCAAGAGAGAGAAAATTCGACACCCCTAGTTCTAGGACGAGATTTTTCTACGGCTTCGTTTGATCAATTGATTTTCATCTATTTCTTTTATCCTTGATCTTGTGTTGATTAGTTAGAGGCAATCTACTTTGGTTGCTATTCAACGGTTGATACTAAATTAATCTTCCCGTGTTTTATTTCGTGTTTGGGAACTCGAAGAAGAAAAATAAACAAAAGGCAGAAATTCGTTTTACTAATCCTACATCAGGTCAGTTCACGATTTCGCGGATTCCCGGAGATTGAACCGTCGGATCGTCGCGAATTTTGGACAGGAGCTTCTAGACATATTCTTCCACGTTTCCACCGAAGGGATTGTCGTTCGAAGGTCTGGAAGGTCTGTTTCGGATAGGGGCAGATTGGTAGACAGTTTCTATCTCTTTTGAAGTTGTGGGCACTTCGTTTGCAACGGTAGATAGAACTTCTAAAAGGTATTTCTTCTTATCCTTCTTTATATGAAATAACGGTTAACGGATCTTGTGGTTAAATGGAAATAGGTTAAAAAATTTATATTTCCGCTGCTATACCTTAGCCTAATTTCCAACAACATGCACACGGAATGCCATGAGTCATGGGCGACACGCATCCGCATTCACTAACCACATCCATACTCAATCTGTGCATACGCTTGAGCTCAGCATTTAGTATACGCAAGCAATAATGTGAAATATGTAAGTCGAGATACTTGAAATGTGGTCCACATTGAGCCACCGCATATCTTCTTCTCGAGTCCTCGAGTGAGTATCTGATTATATACCGTAAAGGATTACAAAACTAATGTATTACACTTTAAAAGATTAAAGCAAATAACAGAATAAATGTCTTACTTGATCGCCTCGATCTGAGCCTCAATGTCCTTATGCACCTTCGCCCACACTGTATAGAGTGCACTAGTAGATGAATTCAACCACTGTTTCAACTGTGCATGTGAACTCTCCACTCGACAGGTTGTGGTGTTTCCTAAGTGCAACACCTTGTTCGTCCATGCTCGACAAAACTTCTCTTTATGCACTAGCCATGTGGTCTCCATGTACTCTATCATATGAGGCCAGTTGGCAGTAGTATCCTTTATGGCATACACTGCCGCCTCATATTCGGCTACTGTCGGGGCTTCAAGTATACGTTTCCATTTGGAATTCTTAAAAACTTCACCAAAACTCTTCACTCCACACAACTTGCCTACTCTATCCTCCACATCTTTATTAATATGCCATGTGCACAATAAATGATGACTATGAGGAAATACCTCACGAACCGGCCTCATCAGTCCTAACTCCCGGTCTGTAGCAATGGTTGTTGGATGCACATCAGGTTGGAGCAAAAGCTTCAATTTTTGTAACACCCACATATAACTTCCCTCAGTTTTATCCTTCATGATTGCATAGGGGATCAAGAAGTTTTTGTTTGAAGGCGTCATTCCAATGATCTCAAAGAATGGCATCTTATACTTGTTTGTTTTATATGTTGAATCCATACCAACAAACAAGTAATAAGATCGGAACAGTGTGATCGATGTAGGATGTGTCATAAATAAGTGAGTCACAACATTGCTGTCCGGCATCGCTTGCATCCAATGTACATATTCCTTATCTATAGCAAGCTGATAAAACTGACCGATTACATCCCGACCCTCAAAGCTCTCAGTCTTGATTTTCTCCCTATAGTTATAGATATGTCTTTGTGTCGGGCAATCCTCCGGATGTTTTTCTTTGATTACAGCAAAAATAGCACAAGGCTTAGCTTGAGCTGAACTCATTTCACGAACAAGTTTTTTGGAACCCGGGCTTAGTCCGCTCATCTGTCTGTAGCCCTGACAATATACAGCCAACTGATGACAGTGCTGTCCTCTATCTCCAGCAATCCCATTCACCACCCAACCGCCTAATTCAGCGATTTCCAAAATCTTTATCTGGAATTTGCAACCACGGTACTTTGTTTTTGTATCCCTCCGTAGTATAACATCCGTATACATATCCCTTTTCCTTCTATAATTCTTAATACCACGAGCACATTTAACCAATATCCACTTTGACTTGCCCCATGTCTTGTGCGACGCTGTGGTTAACTCGAAGCCGATCCCAATTGCCGTCTGTTTTGCCAGTTAACAGCTTCATGATATGTTTGAAACGTTTGTTTGGAAAAAAAACTGCGAACTGTAATCAATGCCGTTTCCGCTAAATTTTTCCCACGAAATCTCCTGCAAATGATAAATAACGAACATTACATTCCAACACGCGATATTTCTACAGCGTTTCGGTATCTAAACCCGAAAAGCAGCCACAAATATGCTCGGGCATGTGAGCATCACGCCCCACCAGATATGGTTATGTCTATTTGATGAAGCACAAGTCCGAAGCTTTTGAGAAATTCAAATGCTTCAAGAATGAAGTAGAAAATCAATTAGGAAAGAAAATAAAGACACTTCGATCCGATCGAGGTGGCGAATATCTTTCAGATGATTTTCTGAATTATCTAACTGAATGTGGGATATGCTCACAATGGACACCTCCCTATACACCACAACACAATGGTGTATCCGAGAGGAGGAACCGTACCCTATTAGATATGGTACGATCCATGATGAGTATAGCATTACTTCCAAAGACATTCTGGGGCTATGCCTTAGAAACCGCCCTCTTCACCCTAAATCGAGTACCAACTAAATCCGCTAGTTCCACATCATATGAATTGTTCGTTGGTAGGAAACCCGTGTTCTCATTCATGAGAGTATGGGGTTGTTCAGCATATGTCAAACGCATTGCGTCTGACAAACTAGATTCTAAATCTGATAAATGTTTCTTTGTTGGATACCCTAAGGAAACTATGGGATATTACTTCTATCATCCAGATGATCAGAAAGTAATAGTATCCAAGCACGCAACCTTCTTAGAGAAAGAGTTTCTCGAAGACACAGAAAAGGGAAGCATGATTGAACTTGATGAAGTTCAAGAACAAGAAACACCAATTGAAACAACAGAAGCGGTTGAGGAACCCGATGCAGTCCCATCAGATGAGACTCAAGTGCCACCCCTTCGTAGATCACAAAGAGTTCATGAACTCCCTATTAGATATGGTTTTCTAGTGGGAGATGATAATGAGGTTCCCGTGTTAGACGACAAACCCGAAAACTACGAAGAGGCTCTTAACAGTCCAGATTCTAAAGCATGGCTTGAAGCCATGGATTCTGAAATGGATTCCATGTATACCAACCAAGTGTGGACTTTGGTTGATCCACCCGAAGGGATAAAACCCATTGGGTGCAGATGGATCTTCAAAAAGAAGACTGACATGGATGGAAAGGTTAGCACCTACAAAGCTAGGTTAGTAGCGAAAGGATATCGTCAGAAGCAAGGAATTGATTATGACGAAACTTTCTCTCATGTGGCTATGTCCAAATCAATCAGAATAATGCTTGCTATTGCCGCTCACTATGATTACGAGATTTCGCAAATGGATGTGAAAATAGCTTTCCTAAACGGAAAACTGCTTGAGGATGTATACATGATGCAACCTGAAGGTTTCATATCAAAGGATGCAAACAAGGTTTGCAAACTTCAGAGATCCATTTATGGACTCAAGCAAGCATCTAGAAGCTGGAACAAGCATTTTGACGAAACCATAAAACAATTTGGTTTCGAACAAAATTGCGAAGAAGCTTGCATTTACAAGAAAGAAAGTGGGAGCTCTATAGCATTTCTGATATTATATGTGGACGATATATTATTAATGGGAAATGACATAGCTCTACTATAGTCGGTAGAAGTTTGGTTATCTGGTAACTTCTCAATGAAAGACCTCGGTGAAGCAGCTTATATACTTGGTATAAAGATCTACAGAGATAGATCACGAAGACTGCTTGGTCTTTCACAGGCTACATACATCGAAAAGGTGCTAAAGAGGTTTAGCATGCTTGAATCGAAACGAGGTAACTTACCATGCTACATGGAGTAAAGTTAAATAATCATCAATGTCCTAAAACCGATGATGATAAGAAGCGCATGGCTGTAGTCCCGTACGCCAGCGCAATCGGTTCGATTATGTATGCTATGCTATGCACTAGACCTGACGTAGCGTTCGCGTTATCTGTAACGAGTCGTTACCAAGGAAATTCGGGAGACGAGCACTGGATTGCCGTCAAAAACATTCTTAAGTACTTGAGAAGAACTAAAGATATGTTCCTAGTGTACGGAGAAGCGGATCTGAAAATAGAAGGATTTTCAGATGCAAGTCATCTCACAGATGAGAACGATTTTAAATCCCAATCGGGATACCTGTTTATCCTAAATGGGGGCGCGGTCAGTTGGAAGAGTTCCAAGCAAGGAAGCGTAGCTTTCTCCACGACCGAGTCAGAGTATATCGCTGCTGTGGAAGCGGCAAAGGAAGCAGTTTGGATTAGAAAGTTTATATAAGACTTGGAACCCAAAAGAGAGACAGATGCTAATTAATTGACGGAAGCCCAATTGAGCCCAATAAGGCCTAATTACCATGGGGGGCGATTTTTATGTATGGAGATACATAAATAATTAATTTGATTTTAATCAATTCTAATTAGATTGGGATTATGAATTAAATTAATTAAAGGATAAATAAGTTAGGAGTTTTAATTAGATTAAATTACTCATATTATTATCCAATAAGGTTATTGTTATTATCTTTTATATTTAGATATATTAATAGATAATATTTAAGAATTCTATTCCGAATTGAATTCTTATTCAATAAACCTAATTCTATCCAACTAAGGATTAGAGACAAAAAGATTATATATACCCCCTATGTAGATTTTCGAAATCTACCCCCTAAGAACAAGCTAGTGAATTTCGAATTCCACCCTAGCAACAAGAGAGAGAATTTCGACCCCTAGCTCGAGGACGAGATTTTCCACCGCTTCCTTCCGTTCAATAGATTTTCATCTCTTTCTCTTTATCCTTGATCTTGTGTTGATTAATTAGAGACAATCTACTTTGGTTGTTAATAAACGGTTGATTCTAACTTGATCTTCTGTTGTTTTGTTTTGTGCTCGGGAACTCGAAGTAAGAGTTGTGGGCACTTCGTTTGCAACGGTAGATAGAACATCTAAAAGGTATTTCTTTTTATCCCTCTTTGTATGAAATAACGGTTAACGGATCTTGGGGTTAATGGAAATAGGTTAAAATTTTTATATTTCCGCTGCTATACGTTAGCCTATTTTCCTTCAGTGGTATCAGAGCCTGCGTTAAATCCGTTATTTCATATATGAAAATTTAGAAGTTTTTCAATCAGATTGAATAAATATTTATAGTTAGGTTAATTAACAAAACTGTTTTGATTATTAGTTCTAAAAGATAAATCATTTTTAATTAATTGTTAATTAAAATAAGTTATGCACATGTTCCTAATAATTTTGATTGATAATCAATATAACAAAATCTATTAGTTTTATGGTTAGATTGATAAAATCAGTTTTATTTATTCTAAAAGATAAAACGGAAAATCTATGATAGTTTTTCCTATTTTCTGAAAATCGGTTTAAAACCGTTTTTAAAAAAATTACAGCAGTTCGGGTCGCGCCTTACGGCGCGACCCGACTACTGTCGCGGTTGCTGCCGCACGGCGTCTGGCTACCGCGCGGCGTCTGGCCGCCGCTGTCGCAAGGCAGCGGCGGGTCAGCTGCGTAGGGCTGCTGCCAAAAGGCAGCAGCCCGAGACCCACTCAATTTTAAATCGTTTAAAATTAGTTTTATATATATATGTATATGTTTCAGAAATTAATAGTTTTCTGTTTTGATTATCGAATGAAAATTTATTTAAAAGTTTGTTTTACCTAATTGTAAATCAAAAGGTTTTAAATGAATTCAAATCAAAATAATTGGGACGTGCATAATTAAAAGTTTTGTATAGTTATATTAATCTAAAAGTTTAATATAAAAGGATACGAAACTGTTAGAAGTAAAATTGGATGAAAGTTAATTTGATGAGTTAATGTGATTAACCTAAATATTACATAAAATACTTATGTAATCAACCAATTAAATTTATTTAATTGAGTCTATGCATGTTTGGAGTTATGGACATATTTGGACCCTCTTTTAGTCTTTTGGTATTTTTGAAATAGGGTCTGCGAGTCCTGCCTTTCTACTATCTATTGTAATTTCTCCTCTCATCTAATTCCCTTCAATTCAATTGAAGTTTTCTTTAGTAGTATAGAAATTAATATGTAATTTCAAGGCGCCATGGAGAAGACGGAGGACCTAAAGAGAAATATATAATAGTTAGTATTTCCTTAGGTTTGCCCTTTTATTCCGTCTCTGGCTCGACGGAATAATTTAGATGATATGT